>NC_133463.1:15057045-15360075 GCF_048565385.1 Saimiri boliviensis
TGAAAATTACAATACAAAAAATGTACATTGCAAGTGTCTTAAATTGTCAGAGAAAGGAGAAATAATTTATACCTGGAGTGATTAAACAAAAACTCCAGGGGGATTAGATGAAAATTATTCTGTGTCTGTCCAATAAGCTACCCCTTGAGCAAGCTAACATTTTGTCATAAATTCTGTTAGTGAATCTGCTATCTCAGTGACTAGTTCTATTTGAAAGAAAAAGATAGTTCCTCTTTTCAAGCAGAAAATTATGAATTACTGTTCTAAAGTATTAATAGAAAGGTGTTTATACAGTGGTTAGTCTCTTTCTATTGTGCAATATAGATTAGAAATAACAATTTAAGAAACAATGTGGAAGAATGTAGTATGCCATACTAAGGTGAAATGGTTACCCGGAAGACCTCTCTTATTTGATTTTCCTTCCCTGCATATTGGCTTAAGTGAGCTTAAATTTTTTTTGTATATTTTTCCTTAAAACCCATCAGAGTATTATATGAAAAAGTGAATTAGCCATATTAATAAGTGAATGAATGGTTTCCTGTATGTGTTCTGTTGTAGGTCCATTAAATGAAAGCACTGAAACAAATTAGGGCTTTACTTAATGTGTATATTAATTGGCTCAAGTCTATTAACATACAAAAAGTTAATTAGCAAGTCATGATTTATAGTAAGGTCTTAAAGGTGGTTGTAAAACTTTTGTAAAAGACTTTTCCCCCAAACCATTCTACTTCGGTCTATGCAATTATGAAATCTGATTCTAAAAAGTTTAGCAAAACCAGTGGTCTTTCTTACTAAATTTGTTGGCCCTGCATCTAGCCTCTTGTAATTACAGACATTGAATGGAATTAGAGTGTGAATTTTATTTATTTTGAAGAATAGCATCTTGCATGGTAGACTCTAACATTTTTATAATGATTTTTCTCTTTCTTGGAGTTTCAAAAGTCATTACAAGACATTCTATTCTTTTGTTCTTCCCTTTGTAATAATTTAGAAAATCATCTGTGGGATATTTAACTTCCATAGTACACTTAAGTTTTTCTTGCTTCAATCAACTAAAATATACATTTATTTGCAGAGTCATTGTTCAAGCTGCCCTTTAGGATGAATCAGCACAGCTTTTTGGAATAGGTCAAAATTTAGTCTTGCTACAAGACTAAATATAACAAGCAACTGATATGTAATTTACTAAAGAATCAAAATGGACAGCATCTAGAAATCTGTCAAAATCTAGATGCCTTCTTAATAAACGACTTCATTTTAAAATTGAAAAGTTACTTAACATCAAAAGATTTTGTCTTATGATACTCTATTGTTATTAGTTTGATAAATTTCAAGTATACAGAAAAGTGTAGAGGCAAATATTCCAAATACCTGTGTGTCTTTTGGCAATTTCATTCTTTCCTGTCCACATTGCAGCATTTGGTCTTTATTTTTTTCAATAATCTCTTAATATTTTACTCTATAGACTCATAAACAATATGGCATTGTTTTGCATATTTAAGCTTTAATTAATATTAGTACATAAAATTTAAATATGTGCAGTATAACACGATTATTCCTTTTTCTGCTGAATGTAATGTTTTTGAGATGTATCCATATTGATGTATGTAGTGCTAGTTCATGGACTTTAACTTCTGTGTTGTAGTCTATATAGAAGAATGAACATTTATGTTATTTCTAATTTTTTTCTTATAAACCCTTGCCATTTTATGCATCTTATCTTGTACACACGCTACAAGAATTTCTCTAAGCCTAGCAGAGTGAAATTGCTAAATCATAGCATTTGTGCATATGTCTTCAACTTCACTCAGTCTGGAGCTTCAATTTGCACTTATCCCTGCAGGACAAGACTGCATATTGCACTAACGTCAATCAGTATTTTCTCACTTTGTATATGTATTTTTATCTTTTGAGTGTGAGATGATATCTAGTTGTTGACTTAATTTGCATTTGTCTGATGAGTGTGAGCTTGAGCATTTTTGCATATTTTCTTTATGTATTTTAAAAAATATTTAGTTAATGCTGGCCTCCTAAAGTAAGTTTGGAACTCTTCCCTCCTGCTAGAATTTCTTAGAGTTTGAGAAAAATTAGTATTCCTTCATATTTAAATGTTTGGTAGAATTCAGCCCTGAAGCCATCTAGTGTTGGGCTCTCCTTTGATGTGAAGTTTTAAATTACTTATTCTATCTCCTTACTCACTACTGGTCTTTTCAGGCTTTCTATCTCTTCCTAATTTAGTCTCAGTAGTAGGTTGTATGTTTCTAGGAATTTATTGTTTTCTTTCAAGTCATCCAATTTGTTGGAATGTAATTTTTCATAGCAGTCTCTTGTGATTCTATTTTTTTATTTTGCCAGGAGTCTCGCTCTGTCTCCCAGGCTGGAGTGCAGTGTGAGATTTTGGCTCACTGCAACCTCCACCTCCCAGGTTCTATAAATTCTCATGCCTCAGCCTCCCGAGTAGTGAGCACTACAGGTGTGCGCCATCATACTCAGCTAAGTTTTGTATTTTTAGTAGAGATAGGATTTCACCATGTTGGCCAGGCTAGTCTCCAACTCCTGACCTCAAGTGATCCATTGGCACGACCTCCCAAAGTGCTGGGATTACAGGTGTGAACCACCACTCCCGGCCGATGCTTTGTTTCGGTGTTATCAGTTTTAATGTCTCCTTTTTCATTTCTGATTTATTTGAGTCTTCTTTTTTTCCTGGTTAACCTCACTAAAGTATTGTTGTGAATTTCATTTATATTTTTTAAAAAACTCTTCATTTTATTGATCTTTTCTATTGTTTCTCTAGTTTCTATTTATCTCTGCTCTAATCTTTATTATTTCTTTCCTTGTACTAACTTTGGATTGAGTTTGTTCTTCCTTTTCTAATTCCTTGTATGACGTTTTGTTAAGATCTTTCTTCTTTTTAAATGTAGGCATATTTGTCTACAAACTGTCCTCTTCAAACTGCTTCTGTTGTAGCCTGTAAGTTTTGGTGTGCAATATTTCCACTTTTGTTTTACTCAAGCTGTTTTTTGATTTTCCTTTTGATTTACTTTTTTGATTCATGGGTTATTTAGGAGGGTATTGTTTCATTTCCACATATTTATGAATTTTTCAGAGTTCCTCCTGTTGATTCTCAGTTTGATAGCATTGTGGTCAAAAAAGATGTCTGATATTATTCCAATCTTCTTAAATTTGTTAAGACATGTTTTATATCCTAACATATGACTTATCCCTGAGAATATTTCAAGTGTCTTTCAGAACAATAGGTATTCTGCTGCTGTTGAATGAAATGATCTGTGTGTACCTGTTAGCATTATCATAATACCAAATAATGCTTGCTTACCCTAATACCAAAACCAAAGACACTATTAAAAAAAAAAGTTGATGTCCCTTATTAACATAGATGCAAAAATTATCAGCAAAATACTGTCAGAATCAAAATGAAGGCATTGGTGTTAAAAACCAATACAAATACAGCTGGGGAAGGGCATAAAGGGGGATTTCTCAGGAAAAAAAAATGCCTGATAACAAGCACTATCATAAAAGATTGCAAAAACACCTTGTGCAAAGGCCATCACAATCTTACACACACACACACACACACACACACAGACACACAGATAAGTCTTGTGAACATCTGCCTATCAACTGTTTGCCCAAACTCAGACTGGTGTCATACTTGTTATTGACCCTTGTAGCCCAGGATAATTATCTCAAAACTATTTTTTATTATTTTCATTTTTTCTTTAAAAATCTTTTTCTCTCTTTTTTTTAAAATTTTTATTTTACTTCCCTGAATATGCACATGGTTTACTATGGCACATGTATTCCCACTGCAATGCCTATTCTCTCAAGAACACTATTTTCTTTTAGAGTCCCCTTGCAGTTTGTTGTTTATTGACAAAACTGTGTTAGAAGTTAAAACAAAGGGAGCTCACCTGGGTTGAATAGGTGGCTCCTGGAATCATGCAAGGCAGCAGTTGAGCCCTTTGCACTCTTCATTTCCATAAGTCACCTTTTCTGTCCTGGTAAATCTCTCAGATTCTTGGACTCTCTCCTTTGGTTAGGTTTTTCTAACTTTATTCAAGATCTGATTTGGCTATAAATAAGGCTGCCTTAAATAAAGGACCTCATATCCTTCTTAAGACCATAAAAGATTTTTTCTGTTGTTTTTGTGTCAAGCCCTTTCTGGTATAAGGACTAGTGTCCTTCTTGCTGAGTACTCTGGTTTTTATAGAATTTGCATTCTATCTGTGAGGTGTGTCTTTTTTGGTGAATTCACTTTTGATTCTGAATACCTGGTTTAATATTTTTTTGGATATGCATACCTGGCTTAAAATGTTTGTGAGTATTCTGATTTTGGTTTCATTTTGGTTATGCTTGTCTGTAAATAATTTGACTCCTTTTTCCCTTTCTTGTTTCTGAACATTTCCAAGAGAGAGAGAGAAAAAAAAAAAAAAAACGATTCTAAATGGTGGACATGGAATGGCCAACAGAGTAGTCACACTTTCATCTAAAACACCCATTCAAACTACTGGCATCCCCTGAGAGGATTTATAAGAAATTCTTTGCTCTTGAGAGACTAATAAGAAATGGAATAGCGTTCTTAAATATTAAGGCCAAAACTTTCCGTGACTCCCGATGGCTACATGGGTTTTCCTCATGCATGTTTTCAAATCCGTAACCATCACGGGGATTATTTGAACTCCCCAAGTCTATTTTTTTCTTAGAGATAATTTAGAAAATTGCAACTATACAGTTAACAGAGCCTTCCAGGTTCTGTTTATCTCTCTATTTCTTTGCTTGCCTACTTTGAATCTGCTGACTTTTCTGCTGGTATTGAGATAAACTACTGCTTATGGCATTCCAGGCAAGATAGAAAAAAGAGTCTTAAAGAACTTTCAGATTAAGGCTTTACAAATGACAGTAGTTCCATGGCCATCAACACCTAGATTCCTTTTTGAGATGTAAATTTGGGTCTCCCTGACTAACAGTTGCTTAGTGTGATGGAGCAGTTAGTTGAAGAGTTGATGTTTTAAAATAAAAGAGCTAAATAAATGTTTATAAAAGTTACAAATCAACTGTGTCGAAATCTTGGTTCAGAGAAATAGTATAAGGTATCTCCGTCAGCATTAAAATTGCTGTATCTGTCACACAAGGTCCAGAAAGAGCTGAAGAAAAAAAAATAGTAACTTAAAAAAAATGTGTATTTTCCTGGCCACATTGATGGCTTAAGCAAACCATACCAGCAAACAAAAGAGAGATCTGTTAGAGGTTCACAGATGCTTGGAGAGTTTGTTTCCTTATATGCTTCAGCCAGTCCTACCTGAAATGTAAACATTTAAAAATTTAATCCTTAAACTCATTTGAAGTTAAAAAAAAAAAGGGTGGTGGGTGGGAACAAAATATACAAAGCATTAAAAAAATCAAACTGCTGTGGAAACTGCACGCACATATACATACACTTGTATACACACACACACACACACACACACACACACACACACACACACACGGTCATGTATATATTCCTCAAGTAATTTGTACTCAAGTAGCTTGACTGTATTTATTTCCAGAACAACTTGGCTTTTATAAAAGGAAAAATACCGCTTTCACTAGTAATTGGCCTGGTATCTGTTCATTATTATTAAGAAATTTTTATCAAGAATGAAACAGGTAGCACTACCTACTGTATTATATAATTATTCAAATTGTAAAACATTCTGTACATCTGAACTCTGGGCAAGAATGTGGTGTTAGAAACTCATTTTCTACGACTAGACTTGGAGAGGACCCAGAAGAAAAGCTGCAGTAATTCTAGGAAGTCCAGCTACCTTAGATGTGGAATTTCTTCTTTTGAAATTTAAAACCAATGAAAGTAGATGCACCAATCCAGTCTATATGAGCCTTGAGTTGTAAATGTGTTTCGTTTCAAGATTGTTTTTAGTAAATCTTAGAGAACATTTTTAAATGTAATCACAGAAACATGGTATATCGTGAGTCATAGTGCAACTTAACTTACCTTCTGATGCTTTATTTCATTAATGATTACTGGGTTGATATCTTGCCATGCCTTGTTATCCTCAAAGCCTGTCAAAATTATGCTCCTGTTCTCTGTTTAATACCCCTGCAAAGCCAAATTCAGACAACATACTTTGTTGTTCTTTTAAAAGCAGCCTGTTTTGTTCTCTCTCTCTCTCTCTGTCTCTATCTTCTCACTTTCTTTACATTTTTTTAAACAAATTTTTTTTTCTTTGTCTTTTCACAAACGACCTACATAGATTATGTTTAGGTGTTTTTGAAATACAATGAAATTACTTTTTATATGCATAGTAAGAACTTTTAAACCTTCTTGAGTAAAAGACTTAGTTCCATTTTAAAAATTGTGATCCTGCTTCAGCGATTGTTTCTTCCTCTGAGACAATCCGCCTGTTACCTGTTTCTACCCTCCAGACTTATGGTCTTCTTGTTTCGCTGTCTTTAGCTTTTCTACTGAGTTCTGGGAAATCTTTCCCTGTATCCAGTTCCTTGATTTTATGTTCTGCAATATAAATTCTGCAATGTAAATTTCTACCCTTCAATATGGATTTTAATTCTGAGTTTTGTTTTTTGTAAATATTTCATTTAATAAACTTGAATTCATTCTTTATTTCACATACCTTCATTTATGCAATATACTTTATTTAATACACTAATAATTTGTACTTAATAAACTTTGATTCATGCTTTATTTTATATACCCCCATTTTATTTTATGTTGCTGTGTTTAGTTTCAGACTATTCTGCTTTTTGTGAACAGCGATAATGTTAAGGAAGTTTCTAAAACTTCCTTTCAATTCCTATAGTAAATTATTTTCAGTGATGACCCCTGCCTCTGTTTCTTACAGACAACACTCCATTTACCTTCTTTGCCAAATGATTATCAAAATGTCTTTCCTTTTCTGTTTTGCTTTTTTTCTATTTTCTGTATTTGATGATAGAAACCCGTATCAGAGATATATCATAGTCCATAATGGTTTTAATTCTGATTAGATATTGTGGGATAGAGAAAGCCAAGGTGATTAACTTGGAGATCCATCAGACTTTAAAAAGGAATTTATAAAGACCGCAGATAAACATGAATCTTTTGCCTTTATGTATAGAGAGCTTGCTTAAAAAAGAAAAAAATGTATTTTAGGTCTCACATACATATATTTTTAAGTAATATTTAGTATTTAAGTATATAATAAAATAATTATTAATCTTCAGTTGTATTTCTCTAAAAAGACTTAAAATGCCATAAGTAGACACAATTTGTTTTCTCTTAATTTTTTTTAAGATAAGTTGAAAGTTCATTATTTTCTCTGAATTTTGGTACTGATATATTTCCCTTTCATGTTTCTAAGAAAATATATGGTTTCCTACTTGAATGAGGAGAAACTGTCAGGTGAATAAATACCTTTAGATATTTATCTGGTTGTGAAGATTCACATCACATATTTCTTGTCATAATTAAGTAGTTGGAACAATAGATGTTATTTAACTAGGAATATACTTCATTATAGTTTTGATAGCTATAATTTAAATTTTATATACTTGTTTTTATGCCAAATTTATTCTAAAATTATATTGTTCTCAATTAATTTTTATTTTATGTTTTCTTGTTGTTTTATGAAAATAGCACCCAATTACAATCTCATAAAATCAAAACTTTATGAAGTATTTACCAAAGAGCAGAACGCACATAGGGGCACAGATAAACCACTTTCTATATTAGTTTCTATCAGGTATGAGCTATACTTCGTATTTTATTAAATTCAATTTGCATAAAGACATTTTTAAAAGCAATAGCTGTAGTTACTTTGATCATGGCACAATGACAAAATTTTCAATAGCAAAGGGGCACTGAAAGGAAATCTCGTTCCATCTCTTCTCTGTGAAAATATTCCCACATGCTTGGCTAGACATAAAGGTAAAATCAAACATCTTTTCATTTAACAGGACCTGATTTTCTTAAAATAATGTGATAATAGGTTCAAACATGTTCCATTATTGGGAAATGTGCACTTATTTGAAGGAATGTAACTTTTAAATGTAGAAGTGACAGTAACATTTGAAAGAAGTATGTACCTTCAAGTTCACAATAACAGGAGAATGAAATAAAACCAATAATCAGAAGCTTTCTAAAAAATTCAGAGTAAAGATAAATATAATTCACATGCCAGAAGCTCTAAAAAGAAACATAGGTTAACAGTGATTCAAAAATCCACAAATGGAAATTTTGAACATATAATTGTGAATGAAGAAAAAAAGGACACATAAAAATGTGGTGTCATAACCCAAACATCCTTCAATTTTGGAATGGATAGTGGGTTATATGTCTACACAGTGAAATACTATTCACCGAAATATAGAAATGAACTTCTGATATTGAGAGCAAAATGAATGAAACTTATGCTAAATAACAGAAGCTAGACCCAAACGACTGCATAGTATATTATTCCATTTATATGCTACTCTGGAAAGGCAAAACTATAAGAAAAGTGCTTTCCAGGGATTAATGAGGAGGAGCTGACCACAAAGGAACACAGGGGAATTTGGGAAATTAATAGAAATGTTCCATATCTTAATTGTGGTAGAGGTAATTGGACTGTAGGCATTTATTACAACTTGCAAAACTATCCACTAAAATGAGTGAATTTTACTATTATGTTAATTATGACTTAATTTTTTAATGGAACATTTATGTCATCAAAGGGAATTCAAGATAACAAAAAATACAAAAATGAAAAGTATACTAATACATTATATTTGTAATCTGGGTATAAAAACAAATATTAAATTAAGAGTGTTTATGTGTGTGCCTGTGAGTAATCATTTCTACAGTTGTTCCTAATAAATTAGATTGAGGAATGTTGAGTGAGTGCTGGAACTTAAATTTTCTTCAACTTTTAGTTCATTGAAACCCTAGAAGGATAGATTTGTGGGATCTAAAATGTGGTTTTAAGAAAAATGTGAGAAACTGGGAGTAGACTACTCACATAAGGCTTCCATGAAGGAGAGTTGACTGAGTATTGACAGGATTTGGTTTTGACATGACCCAGTCAGGACATTCTGGTGGAATTTCTGTAAGTGAAAATAAAGGTTCTGCATCTCAGAAACTGCTAAATGAGAGTTGAATTCTCATCTATGCTGTAATGCTGCCAATGCTTGTCTCCAAAGAGTTTGCCTTCTCAAAGTGGTTTAGCTGCAATTTAATTTGAGTACAAGTGAAAACTTCTAGATGAATGTATACAATTCATGGTGCTATACTGCTATTTATTTACCCCCAAGGAACTGTTGGAACCTATTAGACTTAAGAAATTACTGTTAACGGTTCTTGGAACCAGAAAAAAATATTGTGTCTTCTAAAGTTGCAAAGGAAGAATTTATGTGTCTCTGCCTTTATTTCTTTCACCTTTTGATTTTAAAATAAATCTTTTAACAGTCGCTTCTCCCTCTTTTTGCATGCTTTTTAAAATTATATTTTCTTTTTTTCTTTCTTTCTTTCTTTCCTTTCCTTTTCCCTCTCCCCTCCCCTCCCCTCCCCTCTCTTCCCCTCCCCTCTCCCCCCCCCTCCGCCCCTTTCCTCTTCTCTCCTTTCCGACAAAGTTTCACTCTTGTTGCCCAGGTTGGAGTGCAGTGGTATGATCTCGGCTCACCACAACCTCTGCCTCCCAGGCTTTACTGCTTCTCCTGCATCAACCTCCCAAGCAGCTGAGATTATAGGCATGTACCACCATGCTCGACTAATTTTTGTATTTTTAGTAGAGAGGAGTTTTCTCCATGTTGGTCAGGCTAGTCTCTAACTCCCAACCTGAGGTGATCTGCCAGCCTCTGCCTCCCAAAGTGCTGGGATTACAGGCATGCATAAGCCACCGCGCCTGGCCAAAAATTGTATTTTCTGTTATTGGCTTTCCTTTAGAAAAGAAAAAACAAAACAAAACATTTTTATACCTATCAGTAGGACAAGCAAATTCTGTAAAGCAATTTTGCAAAACATTTTTAACAATAATAGAATTCGTGTATTTCCATTGACTCAGAATGTCTGCTTCTAGAAAATTAATTTGAGAAAATAGTCTTGGGTTATTCCAAAATGCCACTAGGAAGAGAGGTAGTATGAAGCTATTTAAGGTAGTTAATTGCCAGGATCTGGGTGAAGTGCTACATTTCATCCCAAGTACTATCCCTTTTTGGTTCGGATAAATAAGAGTTTACTCTAAAGGACTGCCAAATTTTAGGCACATTTCTTTGAAATAAAGAAACATTATATGTTGATAGTTCTAGCCTCAAATGAATAAAATATGTGTTATAAAATCTTCCTGGCTAGGTTTACTTTTAAGATTTCTAGGCTGAAATTCTACTAACTTTATTTTAACTAGGTATATGATTTCATCACTGTTAAGAGAGTTCTTAGAGAAAATATCAGAAATTTTGACTATCTAACAATATTTTTAGATACCTGTATTCTCACTGAGAGAGGAGAGATTATACTGATGTGTTTTGCTTCTATGCCTTATTTATGCTCTGCCGGTTTGGAAATTTAGAACCCTTCTAAACAAGGGCTTTTTGGAGTTAACTCAGATTTACAGTTTAGTTCCCACGAAGGACCTTTATACTTGAAATAATGGATCATTCGATGTAAAGTTTCAAGACAAGCAAAGCAAGTCAAACACTTATTTAAATGAAGATTAAACTTAGACATCTATTGCACTGAGGAAAATGAGTTGCCATTAATTGTAGCAGTCCATCAACAAATGTACTTTCTTATCACAAAGATGTGCCTTGTTACTTCAATAAGCTGTAGACTGAGTCCCAATACCTTCTGTAGAAATTACACTTCATGACCTCAGAAAGACACCGTTAAAATACAGTTCTCAAAATGAGAAGGGTTTTAGCTGCCATCTCTGGAGTTAAATCATGTTTAGTTAGTGCTATTCACTCAAAATTCCATTTAAAGTATTTTCATTACTAGATTGTAGCAGACTTCAGAGACTAAGTATATTCATGAGTACTGGCAATTGCAGCCTAACTCTAGTTAGGATGAATAAGCAAATGAAGTTCAAATTATGTGTTGACTTGTGAGGAGTGATACGGCACATCAGTTACCTGAAAATTCAGGAGTCCAGGCTAAGGAATATGGTTTGTCAGTTTTAATCAAAATAAGAAATGTTTTCCCTCCTAAGAAGGTTGCTTCTAGGTTTCAACTGTGAGTGTAAACCATGAAATGAGGGCTTCTTGGTGGCAAATTGCACATTGATATAGTCAATTTTCATGGTTTACTTAATAGCTTCACATTGTTTAACTATTAAAGGACATCTTGGCAAATTACACAGTTCCAGCAGGGTTGGGGGAAGATTGAAGGATTGAAGTAAATCTGGCAAAGCCCCAATCAATGGAAATTCAAACAAATGTGTGTTAAAATTGACTATTTTAACCAAACTTTAGTCTGTAACGTTATAACATACTATCTACCCTTTCCATTTATTTGGAATGAAGTGGATCATTTGAATACATGATATTGAACTTGAGAAAGATAATCACAACTAAATCCCATATGCACGTAAAATGAGCTGCACAATTTTGTGGCAACGTTGGCACAATTTTTGCTTTTTCCTTGTGTGGTGTCATCTTTCATTATTTCATTTTCTGGACTTCTTATTTTTAAATACTCTGTCCCCCACCCCAAATTAAATAATCCACACTACTTGAATGAAGATGCAGTTTTGAAACCAATCGATGATTCTCAATATTGAATTCAAAGCCAACCTAATACATTTCGAATTAGCCAGACCAGCTTTTTCACTCACCAGCTGCTGGATCGTAAGAATGCCATTTAAACTCAGAGATCTGAATCTGTCATCTGTTAAATGGGGCTGATGTCATCAGGCCTATGTTCTTCACATAGTGTGAAGATCAATTATGTAAGGTGCAGGAACATATGAAGTACAGTTCAAATGCTATGTCAATGTTGATAAGCCATGCAGGTTTTCCCTTTGAAAACATGTTTGAAACCCACTGATAGCACACCCTGGATATGAGTAAATCTGAACCACAGGCCATGACAATCATTCACATTGGTGTGCGGGAGGAAGAGCTGGGACTTGGGAGTCAGGCGGAGCTGATTTAGACATAGCCACTTGGTATCCATGAGCCACGTTTTATGTATTTAGCCATTCTGAACTTCAATTGACTTTTGATTCAAAAGAGTAAATACTAGTACTATATTTAAGACTGTCAAATGTTAATTCTGCTACCTAAATTACCGATCAGAGAGACAGAAGAGGACATTTTATAAGGTATATTTACATGCTCAAAACACACCCTGCTGCCTGGGCAGATTAAATGGAATAAAAGAAACCAGTTACAGAAAGAGTGTTTAATAATACTAAAATGTTTAATTTACATGTACTCCTAAAACTCTAATTGAATATATATATATATATCAATTGATATATATATATATTGATATATATATTGATATATATATATCTAATTTATATATATATAAATTCTCAGGATTTGTTTTTGACAAAACTTCAGTGCACCAACTTTGGCGCTGCTGTTCTGAGTCATTTTTGTTTCCAGCAGTTTCAGTCTGTTCTTTCCTTTATGTTGTATTTGTTCTTGTTCGCTTATGGAGTTCTTACTTTCTGTTGGGCACTATGTTAGGTGCGGGGAAGACAAAGAGGAGAGAGACACATCTCTGTCTCATGGTTCTCACATGCAATCACTAATGAAAATTGTTCCAATAAAATGTAAAACGTAGCACTGCAATAATATTCGGAATGAGGGAGCACTACATTGGGCAGTAAGAACTTTCCTACCACGGAGAGTTCCCCCAGAAACAGGGAGTTTCTCTGACTTCATTCTTGAATCCAATTGCTCTATGTTTGCAGATGTTTCATGCATAAGAAACGCTATGCTATGTGAATGGGATTTTAATGACTAATACGGAATTTAAAAAAATATTATTCTCTGCAGAAAGGCATTCTGTGATGACCTGAAGGCTCTAGCTTCCTTCCTTGCCTTAATCCTGAACTTAATTCATTTCATGAAATGGGCCCAGGCCTAACTTGTACATCTCCATCTACTCTGACACCGGCTTTTCACCTAAATGCTGTCTCTAGTCTGCTAGTGTTTTCAAGTACTAAAATCCCCTCCTTTGAAAAACAGGTTTTTCTGTGATAGGGACTCCCAAGTGATGACTCCTTCTTCTTAGTCTGTAGGTGCCTGCACCTGTCTGAGACCACTCTGCATCTTGGCCTGTGTACCTTGCTCTCTGTGACATTGTCCCATTTTCTCTAGGTACTGATCTCAGTGCTAACTCAAGTTTTCTAATATAAAGCTGTGATAACTTTCTCTCAATCTTCTCCTATATCTAAATGTCCAATCTGGGGGTCATATCATGGGGCTTTAAAATGCAAATATGTTTACAATCTATTATTTAGATAAATGAGAGTTGTTTAGACCATTCTAGGATAATTTAAATAGTAAATACAAAAAAACCCCACTTTTCTCTAGGTATTGGTAAATATACATATGATCATATTCTCTTATCTAGAATCAACTATCTGTGGAAGACAATTAACTCACAATAGCTACTTTTATACTGACTAGATAGATAGATAGATAGGTAGATAGATTTTTCTATATATAACACAAACTAACCCTGTAGGAAGATTTACATTGTATGTAGGTAAAGCATTTTAAACTTTCTTTACAAAGTTCAAGAAGTTCAATGAAAAACTTTGGTACATAAACATTAAGTTTTGATGAAAAGGTTAATGTAATGGAAAATTAACAATAGAATAAAAGCACATTTTACTGCCTAATTCACATTTAATTAGAACTGGGTTTTCATTCTGCTATGAAAAAATGTTGATTGCTGAAAAAACATACACTCTTCTTTGAAAACATTCTTCTCTATCTCATTGTTTCTTTGTATCTCCTACACACAGAGAGATGCCTAGTTTCATAAACATAAACACAACTTTTTCCTCTATATTCTTTCTTCAAATTAAGCCTCCAAAATTCTCTTATTTAGTCTCTCAAAATGATTAAAGCCTTATTTTTCTTTTAAATGGTTTGATTCTCAGAACCATTTTAGTATAAAAACAAAGGTGAGGTTTTAGTTATTTTCAAGTATGTGAATAGTGTTAATACACTAACACACTGTTACTGCATTGGTGGAGTAGAAAATATAAAATAATAGGCTCTTAGTGTGGCATGGTGATATTGTTTGGATTTGTATCCCCACATGAATCTCATCTTAAATTTTCATCCTGTAATCCACACAAGTTGTGGGAAGGACCCGGTGGGAGGTAATTAAAAGATGGGGGCAGTTTCCCCCATGCTGTGCTCATGACAGTGAATGAGTCCTCATGAGATCTGATGGTTTTGTGAGTCTGGCGTTTCCCCTGCTTGCACACATTCTCTCTCCTGCCACCCTGTGGAGAGGTGCTTTCCACCAGGATGGTAATTCCCAGCTATGTGAAAATACAACTTAATTAAACCTCTTTTTTTTTTTTTTTTTTAATAATTTACTCTGTCTCAGGTATTTTTTTCATAGCAATGTGAGAATGGATTAATATGGTAAATTAGTACCAGAAATGGGGTTCTGCTATAAAGATAGTCAAAATGCGGAAGGAACTTTGGAATTGAGTAACAGGCAGAGGTTAGAACAGTAAAGAGGGCTCAGAAGAAGACAGGAAAATGTAGAAAAGTTGGGAACATCTTAGAGACTTATTGAATGGCTTTGACCAAAATGCTGATAGTAATATGAACAATGAAGTCCAGGCTGAGGTGGTCTCAGATGGAGTTGAGGAACTTGTTGGGAACTGGAGTAAAGGTCACTCTTGCTATGCAGAGACTAGCAGCATTTTGCCTCTGCTTTAAAGCTCTGTGGAACTTTGAACTTGAGAGAAATGATTTAGCAAATCTGATGAAAGAAATTTCTAAGCAGCAAAGCATTCAAGAAGTAACAGATTATAAAAGTTTGAAAAATTTGTAGCCTGACAATGCAGTAGAAAGGAAAAACCCATTTTCTAGGAAGAAATTCAAACCAATAACAGAAATTTGCCTAAGTAATAAGGAGCTAAATGCTAATCACCAAGATAAGTGAAAAATGTCTCCAGAGCATGTGAGAGAGCTTCATGGCAGCCCCTCCAATCACAGGCCTGGACCCTAGGAGGGAAGAATGATATCCTGGGCCAGATCCAGGGGAACCCTGCTGTGTGCAGTCTCAGGACTTAGTGCCCTGTGTCCCAGCTCTGGCTAAAAGGGGCCAAGGTATAGCTCAGGCTATTGCTTCAGAGGGTGCAAGCCCCAAGCCTTGACAGCTTCAACATGGTGTTGATTCTGTGGGTGCACAGAAGACAAGAATTGAGGTTGGGGAACCTGCATCTAGCTTTCAGATGATGTGTGGGAAAATGTAGACACCCTGTCTGCTGCAGGGGTGGAGCCCACATGGAAAACCTCTCCTCGGGCAGCGCAGAAGGGAAATGTATGTTCAGAGAACCCACACAAAGTCCCCACTGGGGCATTGCCTAGTGGAGCTGTGAGGAGATGGCCATTGTCCTCCAGATCCCAGAATGGTAGATTCACAAACAGCTTGCACCTTCTGCCTGGAAAAGCCACAGACACTCAATGCCAGCATGTGAAACAGCCAGGAGGGGGGCAGTACCACATGAAGCCACAGGGATGGAGCTGCCCAAGGCTGTGGGAACCCACCTCCTACATCATTGTGACCTGGATGTGATACATGGAGTCAAAGGAGATAAGTTTGGAACTTTAAGGTTTAATTACTGCCCCATTAGATTTTGGACTTACATGGGGTCTGTAGCTCCTTTGTTTTATCTTATTTCTCCCATTTGTAGTGGGTGTATTTTCCCAATGCCTGTACCCCCATTGTATCTAGGAAGTAACTAACTTGCTTTTGATTTTACAGGCTCATAGGCAGAAGGGACTTGCCTTGTCTCAGATGAGACTTTGGACTCAGACTTTGAGTTAATGATGGAATGAGTTAAGGATTTTGGGGACTGTTGAAAGGATATGATTTTATTTTAAAATGTGAGGACGTGAGATTTGGGAGGGGCCAGGGGTGGAATGATATGGTTTGGTTTTGTGTGCCTAACCAAATCTCATCTTGAATTGTAATCTTGTAGTCCCCATGTGTTATGGGAGGGACCCAGTGAGAGGTAATTGAACCACAGGGGCATTTTCTCTCCCTGGTATTCTCATAAGAGTGAATGAGTTCTCACGAGATCTGATGGTTTCTAAGAGTCCAGCATTTTCCCTGCTTGCACTCATTCTCTCTTCTGCCACTCTATAAAGAGGTGCCTTCTGCTGTGATTTTAAGTTTTCTAAGGCCTCCTGGGCTATTCAGAACTGTGAGTCAATTCAACCTCTTTTCTTTGTAAATTACCCAGTATCAGGTATTTCTTCATAGCAGCATGCGAATGGAATAATACACGTGGGAAAAAGGAGCCTTTATTTTTTTCAGGACAGACTTTCCATTAGGGACTCCTACATAATTTACCTCCTTAAATTGACTGTACCTAATAGGCCTTCTTCACATTTTCATATTACAGATGAGGATAAAGGACTCAGGATATAGGACTCAGCAGGTGACAGAGCTGGAACCTGAAACAACATAAATGTCCCTGTCATTATATCTCATGTCTGAGGCAGTTCGGTGTATTTAAGTAAAATCCCTTGCAATTCAGGTTGTTAAATAGTAAAATGGATTGGTAAAGGGGTTGGTAACCAGTACTTTCACATGGCTTACCAACAGGAAAACATCTTTTTTGTTTGAAAACCCTTAGGCAGACTTCTGCCTAAAGAATGAAAAATAGACAATGTAGCCTTTACTACAAGCTAGGATGTCATGAGAAGATTTTAAAATCAATACATAGTTTACACTTGCAAAGAATAAATGAACTCATTCTTATGTCTCAATAGGAAAACTCAGACAACCACTTGGACCTCTAGAATCTTTTACTATTAAGTCTAGTTGTCTCTGTGCCTCGTGGAACATCACTCTTATATACGTAATGGGCTTTTCCATCTTTTTCTCCAATCAGATGACAATGGGAAGAAAGACTAAAATAAATCAGCTTTTTTTTACTGGCTTATCAGATAACCTAGTAGGTGGGTGCCCGACTTTCCAACACTAGTCTTAAACACTCAAGGCCTTAACTACCCCCAGATACCGAGTATATATCTGTGTCAGAGCTTTGGTGGAAGTGACAGTAAACAGGGTTGAGTATCTCCTGTTCTGGTCCTGGGAATGCCTCATTGCAGGAAAGTGGTAGAAAAGGTCTTCTAAAATATGTTAGATAAGCAAGCTCTTATGTCAACCCTCGAGTTTCCAAATTTGAGTAATTACTGTTTAATATTCAAGGGCGAATAAAACAAAGGAAGCGGTCTCAAATTACTTTAAAATGTTATAAAAGCTTTGGTTTCTCAATCTACAGCTCATACTGAAAATGTGTGCACTTAAAGCAGATCACAACAGGTGAATTCAATCAAACCTTCATGTGTGAAATATAAGCTCCGTTGTAAGCCATTCTGAAGAACTATTATGCCAATAAAGAGAAAATGGTAATGGATTTTTTTTTCCTGTGAAGCACAAATGGGGACTTTATAATTTACTTCTTATGGGTTCTATTGAGAAACCCATTGTGATGTACTTTTCAGTATTCCTGCCTTAAAAAAATATCAATTACTTGGTTTTGCAATTAAAAACATAAATTAACTATGCTTTACTTCATATTATATTTTCCAGAGTCATAAAAGTGAATAAAGTATTATTTCCATACTTTTCAAGATATTTTATTATTTTTAAATGTGGGGATCATTAATCAGTTTGCTTTTCCTTTCACTTGTCATAGGTAAGTTCTCCTGTAGTTAAAATTTTTATCTATTTTTTCATGTATGAGAACATTTTAGAATACTGAGAATCAGTTTTCTTCACCATTCACCAAGACGTTTGTATCCTTCCAATCAAATTCAAGCTACAATTTTACTCTTAACCTAAATCATTAATTACACATTTAAATCTACTTTATACAGGGATGCCCTTTACTATTTCTTTTCTACCCGTGAAAGTCAAGCTTCTTAGAATGTGCTGTTTGACTAGAGGGCACTTTTGACATACATGCATATACATACACTCACGTACACACACACACACACACACACACACACACACACACACATGAACAAGAAAATTAGGTGATGTTTAGCCATATAAATATACATCTTTTCCCAAAGCTTGCCCCGTAGTAGGTAAAACGGCCAGTTTTCTTTCTTTCTTTTTTTTTTTTAAGATGGAGTTTCGCTCTTGTTACCCAGGCTGGAGTGCAATGGCACGATCTCAGCTCACCGCAGCCTCCGCCTCCTGAGTTCAGGCAATTCTCCTGCCTCAGCCTCCTGAGTAGCTGGGATTACGGGCATGCACCACCATGCCCAGCTAATTTTTTTTGTATTTTTAGTAAAGACGGGGTTTCACCATGTTGACCAGGATGGTCTCTATCTCTTGACCTCGTGGTCCACCCACCTCAGCCTCCCAAAGTGCTGGGATTACAGGCTTGAGCCACAGCGCCCGGCCAAACGGCCAGTTTTCTAAATAATTTCATTAAATAGAGCAATTCCAGTTTATGACTCTGTTAGATGGAGTGGAAAAGCTTTGATCTGCAGACAAGACTATAACTCAGTTCTCTTAACTACTAGCTAATGTTCTTTCCAATACATGATAGTTGGTTAATATCAATGACTGTGTAACTCTCAATAAGTTCTTCCCTAGGCATGAACCTCTACTTAATATTTTTACCAATGTGCATGTATAGGATACTCTTTCCTTTTTCTAGCTTCTGGTTAAATTCCATCAATTCTGTTTAATCGTTTTTTGGTCGGAGGAGTCAGAGTGCAGGAGACTCCTTCTTGCTCATTCCACTAAAGTAATGCCCTCTATCTTTAGGGACTGCACAGCATTCAACTGTGGGCTAGCATTTTTAGTACAGCCGATCCTTGTGAAAAACAGGGATTTGGTACACTGATGCCCTGCACAGTTGAAAATCCGTGTATAAATTTTGACTCTCCAAAATCCTTAAATACTCATAGCCTACCGTTGACTGGAAGGCTTGTGAGTAACATAAACAGTCAATTAATATATTGGCATGTTGTATAGTATAATACACAAAGTTATTTTGTATACAAAAAAGTAAGAGAAAACAAAATGTTATTAAGAAAATCATAAGGAAGAGAAAATATGTTTACTATTCATTAAGTGGATCATAATCAAGGTCTTCATCCTTGTCATCTTCACACTGAGTGAGCTGAGGAAGAGGAGAAAAAGTAAGAATTGGTCTTGCTGTCTCGGGAGTGGCAGATGTGGAAAAGGTGGAAGAAGTGGAATGGGAGGCAGAAGAGGCAGGCATAATTTTACAGAAATTCATATAATTTTACAGAAATACATGATAATTTCTGTCTAACTTTTTGCTTTTTTATTTCTCCAAAAATATTTCTGTATTATACCAACCCTTCTTTCACCGTTTTCTTTAGTTTCAGCGAACATATCAAAGAAGGGTTCTAGTCATAAATGAAGTCAAAGCAGTCTTTAATTTTTGGAAACTGAATTGTCTAATGTCAATTCATTTTCTAGCAATGCTTCTCCTATGTCTTCTTCTTTGTTGTCTAGCACTGGTTTGGAACCTCTTATCCTCATCAAGTTCTTTTCTCCTCTGGTGTGGTGGCTGTTAGCTCTTTAATTTCTCCAATATCTAAAGTTTGAAACCCTTCACCCTGCACCTTTTTTTGTCATATCCAAATATCTTTCATGATTTCCTTGATCGGCTCTGTCGTAAATCCTGTGAAGTCATGTGCAACATCTGAACACAGCTTTTTCTGTAATAATGATAGCCATTTAAAGGTGTAATCATCACAGACTTTCATGATGTTCTATCAGGGTTCTCTTCCATAGGGTACCATGTGTAATGAGCCTTAAAGGTCCTTATAATCCTCTGATTTAGATGCTAAATTAGAGACAATGTGTTTGGGGGGAAGCAGACCACTTCGATGACTTTGATGTTCAACTCAAAGGGTTTTAGGTGACCAGGGACATTACTCAATACTAAAATAACTTTAAAAGGCAGTCCCCTACTGGCAAAGTACTTCCTGACTTCAGGGACAAAGCATTGGTGGAACCAATCCAGAAAAATGATTCTCTTGTTTAGGCCTTCTTGTATGACCAAAAGACTGGAAGCTGCTGTTTATCTTTTCCCTTCAAGGCTCAAGAGTTAGTAGCTTTACAGATAAGGGGAGTCTTACAGTACCATCAAGCCAACTGAATTTGCACAGAACAGTTAAGTTAGCCTTTTCCTTCCTGCAGTAGATCTTGGTGCTCACTTTTATTCCCTACTAATAAATGTTCTTTGTGGCTTTTGTTTCAAGAATAAAGCACTTTTGTCCACATTAAAAACCTGTTGAGGCAGATCTTTCTCCTCAGTGATTAATTTTTTTTTTTTTTTGAGACGGAGTTTCGCTCTCGTTACCCAGGCTGGAGTGCAATGGCGCGATCTCGGCTCACCGCAACCTCCGCCTCCTGGGTTCAGGAAATTCTCCTGCCTCAGCCTCCTGAGTAGCTGGGATTACAGGCACGTGACACCATGCCCAGCTAATTTTTTTTTTTTTTTTTTTTTTTGTATTTTTAGTAGAGACGGGGTTTCACCTTGTTGACCAGGATGGTCTCGATCTCTCGACCTCGTGATCCACCCGCCTCGTCCTCCCAAAGTGCTGGGATTACAGGCTTGAGCCACCGCGCCCGGCCCCAGTGATTAACTTAATGGCATCTCGAAACACATCTGCTGCCTCTTAGCTGGAAGCACATGCTTCTCCTGTCATCTTGACAGTTTGTTTTAAGCCAAATGCTTTTCTAAAATTATCAAACCATCCTTTTCTGACATTACATTCTCCAACTTTTGGTCCTTCACCTTTGTTTTGCTTTAAGTTGACATCTAATGACTGTTCCTTTTCTCAAATCTTTTAGAGTCTATAAATATGACTTTCTTATAGCAATCCTGTATCTACCTAAGAGCTACATTTTTGATACAAGAGAAAACATATTTTGCAAAAAGCACAAGGTTTTTTTTACCTGCTGGTTTAGCTACAGTGACAATTTCATGAATTTTCTCTTTTTTTCCACAAGGGTCCTTAGGCTGGATTCATTTATCTTGAAATGATGGGCAACCTCCTCTGTAATCCTCAGTCTATGGTACGTTATCAAGCAATTCAACTTTTTCTTGTAATGTCATGACTTTTCTAAGCTTCTTGGAAGGACTTTCAGCATCACTAGTGGCACTTTATATGAATTCCATGGTGCTAGTCAAGGTTTACGATACTGCAGTAAATATGATGAAAAATATGCAAAACCATGGGAGATCACTTTTTACTGTGGTACGCTATTTGCTGGGGAGATGAACTTTTCATGTGAAGATGATTAGTGTCACATGGCATTTTAAGCAGATACTCAGAATGCTTGATAGCAATATGAGGTGCCTATGAAATTATTGTAGTAGTACAGTAGTTACTATATTTAACATTATGCAGTTATGATTTAATATTGCACATTTATATTTGTGTACATTTCTCTCAACTTCAAATGATGCCATCTATGGTCCATAAATGTTTGTGTGCTTAAGTTTCAATAAATATTAAATTTTTATAGAAGATTTGTGTATATTTTATAATAGTAATAGACAAGCATCTACATGTATTATATGCATTCATAGCATAACTAATTTTTCTTAATTTTTTTCAATATTTCTAATCTACAGTTTTCTTCTGTTTTTTCAAATTGTTACGAATCTCAAAAATTATTTTAAATAAAGCTATTGAAAAAAATCTGCATATAAGAGGGCCCAGGCAGATCAAGCTCATATTCTTCAAGAGTGAGCTGTATCTTGAGCGTAATCCAAAAGTTGTATCTTCAGACACTTTTCCTAATTCTATGAATTTGATATAGGCAAGGAAGCTGACATAATATAAACAGTGTTCACTTAAAAATCGTAATCATATATGCAAAGCTTCTAGAATTCCATAAAGTTTTAGACTTCAGGGACGGCAGTTCCCAAAGGATGACCTCAGAGATAATGAGTAGGATTACAGTGGGACCTCCTAAATCTAGTATAAATCAAAGATCTCTAAGATACCATTGTAGTTTGTTGTAAAAAAAAAATCTCTTAGATATTATTATTGTAATTACTGTATAGAAAACTCCTGTTTGATAGTGTTTTGTATGTAAAAGATGCCTAGTAGATGTCTGCTAAATGTATTCATTCTGCGACCCTCCATTTGTTGAAAGTCTCATCACCCAAAGGACATGAGGATCTTTTAGAGAAACAGATGACACAATGTAAATTTATAATCAGGAGTGCGAGTCCCCCCAGTTTCCCAGAGGAACAAGTACTCTCCAAAGAGTGCTTCCCTAATGGAGATCATCATTGTCATTATCATAATCCTCTGCACCAATATCATCTCTCTTTGTTCAGTACTTACTTATTCCAAGCCCTCTGCAAACCTTATCTCATTTAACTCTCATCATAACCCTGAAGGGTACAACTCAACTCCAGCACAGATGAAGATGTGGATGCCTAAGTTGGGTATTGCTTTCTCCATTTTACATATTATAAACTGAAATTCAGAGAAATGGTGATTACTTAAATAACTAAATAGTAAAATGCAGATCCAGATTCTAAATAGTCCAGATCATTTCACCTTTAAATTCACTAACTCCACAAAGTTTCACAGCTAATATGGGGAAGATGGGGAAAAAGAAGTATTTTTAAATTTTGTTTTTAATTATATACAAGGAAGTTTACTCTTTTTGGTTACAGTTCTATAAATTTTGGCAAATACATAACGTCATATAGCATGACCATAATAAATATACAGAATAGTTCTATGATGGACACCCTGACATTCCCTCATATTGTCCCTCTGTAGTCAAACCTTTTATATCTCTGACTCCTTGGAATTACTTATGTGTTCTTTGTTCCTGTACTTTTGCCTTTTCCAGAATGGTGTATAAATGGCAACTACAGTATGCAGTGTTTTGGTCTGGCTTCTTTCACTTATCAGAAAAAAATTGAGATTCATAGGGTATAATTGAGATTCATAGGGTACTGTGGGCATTGGTATGTGTGAAATGCATCTGTGCATACACCATAGTTTGTTCATCCATTCAACAATCTAGGATGGTTTTCCTCCTGGAACTAATGGTCAGCAGGCTGTCAGTCAAGGAGCCTCAATTTTCCTCTACGTTGTCTCTCCCAGCAGCAGCATGGGCTCCACCACCTGATGGTTCCCAATGCGCTGGGTCAAAAAGTGCTCTTGTACTGAAACTCCTCTCTTGCTTGCAGGTACATTTGCCTGCTTTTGTAATGTAAGTAATTCTTTGCTTACTTACATCTAATTTGTTGCTACATATGGGCCAAAGAGAGTCACTTGGACAATCCCCAGAATTATGACTCTGCTTTTTGAAAGCATGTGAGAAAATCACATTGCAAGTTGTATGAAATCAGGTAACTGGCTCATTACTCTCTTCAAATCTCAGTTGGCGTCCCTGTGAAGTAGTTACAATAATACTCACCTCTTAGGATTGTTTTCAGAACTAAAAATGTTTAAAAATAAAAAGCTCCTAATAAAGTACAGTCATTTAATAAATAATAACTGTGATTATCTTTGGAATATCTGGAAGCAATGCTGTTAGGCAAAAAACATTATGAGTACCAAGAACATGACTCTCTCCCATAGGAATGCTAGATTCTTGTTGTTCTATGACTTCAATGTATGACTGCAAGTTAATTATTTGATTTATTTCTAATTTTTAAAATAAATTACAAAAATGAGCAATAAAAATAATGAACACATAAAGGAATTTTAATGTGGCAATTCTTGCTTTAAGACCTATATGGTTATTAGGGGTGAAGTTAAAAGCATTATTAAAATATACATTATTAATAGAATTGGTGGCATGGTAAGGCAGCAGGATATAGTTGAATGCCTGTTGTTCTTAGAAGACCAGACTTTGAGCACCAGCTTTGCTATGTAATCTGTGGCCATGAGCAAGTTATCTTACCTTTCTAAGGCTTAGTTCTCTCATCTGTAAAACGTGGCTTACATAACTCATGTAACTGACCTCCAGTGAAATAGTACACTTGATATTTCCAAATTGATATATGGCAGAGAGAGAGAGAGAGAGAGAGAGAGAGAGAGAGAGAGAGAGAGGCAATAAATGGGTCCCTTCACTTTATAATAGATTATACCTCTTAAAGAATTGGGATATACATGAAAGTTCATATTGACTATAGTAAAGTGTTTTATTAACTTATACAGGATCATCTTTTCAGATTGTCACAAGTATTACCCAGGCGAGGACAGGCAGCTGATACAATTGAATGAGTGTCATACAACAGGAAATGATATATTCTGTAGTAAATCAGGGAGTTTTTGTACCATCAAAATCAGGGAATCATCAACCACTGCTTAGTTAAATGAAATGAATCTTGCCAGATGGGAGCGTGGCCACGTGGTAAAAGGGTCCATGTGATTTTTCAATAAAACTGGAATATTAGAGTTTTCTGATGGAGTTATTATCTCAAACACAGAGCTGATAAAATTAAAATATAGCAAAAATATTATCTATGGTAGAGTCAGCATGCTGGCTGCCTTTTATGACATCTGATTAAGTCACTGTCAGCTGCTTTCCACATGTAAACACCGCCTCCACATCGAACGGCCATGTGAAGCAAGTTCAGCAGTTGATGAAAGCATTGATGCTTTCATTCAGAAAGGATCCATTATATTATGGAAGACACATAACAGTTATGAAGGAATAGATTACATGTGTTCATCATCACCTTAGTTTCTGTTAAGTAGGATCCTACTCCCAATTTGGAGGAGAAAGATGCAGAAACCTTTCCATTGTGATAACATTCCCCAAGAGTGGTACATATTTTGGTGATGCTCTAGTGCTTTAAGAAAGGCACTCAACCACTTTTCTTATCTTTAAAATGAAGGCAGTAGACTAGATTACATCTGCAATGATTTCCACCTCTAATATTCCATGAGTCTACAGTGAAATTGATAGTAAATGTAATTTTAAACATACTTTTCAATGTGTTTTTCTGTGTTATCTTGAAAAAGGAAAAGCAAATAACTCTGCTTATGGCTTCTTGTTATCTTAGTAAATATCTTGCAACAAAAATACTTCCCTCTTATACAAATTTTTAAAAATTCATTTTCAAAAATCTTTTCAAGGCCATGATTGTTTTAGCCATGGGTAAATAGCACTAATATGCTTTACTATGTAATGACATTGTGGAGTATGACTGGCTTTTTAACACAGTAAAATAATTTTCCAGAATATTTTATTTTAAATAGTTCTAGACCACTATTTACTAATTCGGTGCCAAAAAAAAATTAAACTGTCTGCTTCATGTGAATCAACGTTTACATTCCAGATGTTGGTGTGAAAATTCCACCCGTTAGATGAAAGGCCTTAGTTTTTAGAAATGTATTTTGGGACTCCCAAACTGTTCTTTTTTAGATTATGTTTATATCTGATTATTTCTAACATATGAAACCTGTTTTATATTGCCTTGTCTTTGTTCACTTAAAGTTTAGCTACCGCCAAGTTAATAGTTGAAGGTTATATTTGAAGCATGGATTTATTTCATGATTTGAAGAAACAAATCTAAGAAAAAAATTGTTTGAAATTCTTGTTCATTGCCTATTCAGGCCCTAGCAAAGGTAAACATGGTACCAAATGAGGATGAAAAGGATTGTCGAGCATATGTAGGTTAAAGTTCACATGTAAGTGGCTGCTTTGATCAAACCCTGGCCATGATATTTCACACCAAGTGCTGCTTTAGACACCTGACAGTCATGATCATAAACAACCATGTTTAAATGAATTTTTAAGACACCCATCAAAGTTGCATTATCCTAATTTTAAAATTAAGAGATCAGACTGAGATTCCACACCTTTCTAATGATCATGTCTCCAAATTGGGATTTCAGCCACCTCTGATTGCCATCGGGCCTCCGGGCTTTTCCATTTTCAACTAGTGCTGTTGAGTGTAAGGTGCACTATTGGCCTCCAGGGTTTTGGTGTTTTCAGTTGTAGCAAAATCTCTAGTTGACCAAAAACTCTGTGGTCAAATAAGCAGTTGGGTCATCAGATTTATTGATGGGCCAGACCAGTGCCTCACAGACCCATATAAAGGCTGCTGTGGTAAAAACAAAAAGAAGACCAGAGCAAGCCCTCCAGGTAGCAGCCCACATTGACCTCACCTGCTTTTCTGTAGGTAGAGAAACTGAAGGGCAGCCAGCCTGTCTGTGAGGAGGTCAGAGCAGCTGCGTGGAAACTGGAAGGCCAGCGTGAACATGACTTCATCTATAGGAAAATAAGAGCTGCGATGTCATAACACATACTTTATCTAATTTTGTTTTTATTAGAGAAATCATATTTTTGTGTATCTATGATGTAAAATTTGGTGTTTCGATACGTGTATTCATGGTGGAATGATCAAATCAGGCTAATTAGCATATTCATCACCTTGAATATCAATCATTTATATGTGGTGAGAAAATTTAACATCTTGTCTTTTAGCTGTTTTGAAATGGGGAGGATTGGAAGAGCAAATGAGGTGCTGGAAGACATGACTTTTATATTAAGGCAAGGTAGGAAATGAGAAGAGAGAAAGGTATCTGTGTCTGGCCATCCCAGGTCAGCCTCTGTCACACCAAGCTGAGGGAGTTATCTGTGTGCCTTGCTTTATAGAGTACAGAAAAGGTTAATATTGCTGACTAATTATCCCAATTGTCTTTCTGACATCTAACAATAAAGATATTTGCAGAAAGGGAAAACTGAGTAGGTTTGTGGATCTACGTTGTTTATGTGAGTATAGGAGTACATATATGTATGTATGAAGGGTACATGATTCAATGTCCTTGCTCTCCAGAAAATGCAGAGTAACTGTTTATTATGTGGCTTCTTGATACAGTTTGGTAGGGAAAGAAAGCAACACAACGTCCAGGCCTCCTGGCTGTCATTAGTGCGCAGTAGCAGTAGTGCCTTATCTTAGATAATTAATGTTTTATCTAGTTTTTGTTGTCAATGGTTTTTGCTGCTCGTTTGAGTTTGAGAATAAGGGACATTCAGTTCAAGCTGAGCTGAATGGAGAATGTACTTTGCCTTTACAGCTTCTCCTACGACAGTCTTGGGAAGAAGTCACCTGTGTAGATATATGTACCTTTTTCTTCTTCTTCTTCTTCTTCTTTTTTTTTTTTTTTGAGACGGAGTGTCGCTCTTGTTACCCAGGCTGGAGTGCAATGGCGCGATCTCGGCTCACCGCAACCTCCGCCTCCTGAGTTCAGGCAATTCTCCTGCCTCAGCCTCCTGAGTAGCTGGGATTACAGGCACGTGCCACCATGCCCAGCTAATTTTTTTGTATTTTTAGTAGAGACGGGGTTTCACCATGTTGACCAGGATGGTCTCGATCTCTTGACCTCATGATCCACCCGCCTTGGCCTCCCAAAGTGCTGGGATTACAGGCTTGAGCCACTGCGCCCTGCCTCTTTTTGTTGTTGTTTTTTAATTTAACTTTTAAGTCAGGAGTACATTTGCAGTTACCCCTGTTATGTAGGTACTTTGATATATAGGTAAACTTGTGTCATGAGGGGTTTTGTACAATTACTTTGTCACCCGGGTTTTAAGTCTAGTATCCTTTAGTTATTCTTCCTGATCCCTTCCTTTCTCCCACTCTTCGCCCTTCAGTTGGTCCCAGTATGTATAATTCACCTCTATGTGTACATGTCCTCTCGTCATTTAGTTCCCACTTTTAAGTAAGAATATGTGTTCTTTAGCTGTTTGTTCCTGCGTTAGTTTGCTAAGGATAATGTCCTCTAGCTCCATCCATGTTCCTACAAAGGACATGATCTCATTCTTTTTTAGTATTCCGTGGGGTATATATACCACATTTTCTTTATCCAGTCTATCACTGATGGACATTTAGATTGATTCCATGTCTGGCTATTGTGAATAGTGCTGCAGTGAATATAAACATGCATATGTCTTTATAATAGGATGATTTATATTCTTTTAGGTATATACACAGTAATGGGATTGCTGGGTTGAATGGTATTTCTACCTCTAGGTCTTTGAGGAATTGCCACACTATGTTCCACAATGGTTGAAGTAATTTACATTCCCACAAACAATATAAAAGCATTCACTTTCCTTCCCGACCTCATCAGCATCTTTTGTTTTTTGACTTTTTATTAATAGCCATTCTGACTGATGTGAGATGGTATCTCACTGTGGTTTGGATTTGCATTTCTCTAATGATCAGTGATGTTGAGCTTTTATTCATATAGACTGTTGGGAGCATGTATATTTTCTTTTGAAAGTGTCTGTTCATGTCCTTTTTCCCACTTTTCAATGGGGCTGTTTGTTTTTCCTCTTGTATGTTGGTTAAGTTTCTTACAGATGCTGGATGTTAGAACTTTGTCAGATGCATAGTTTGCAAAAATTTTCTCCCATTCTTTAGGTTGTCTGTTTACTCTGTTGACAGTTCCCTTTGCTGTGCAGAGGCTCATTAGTTTAATTAGATCCCATTTGTCAACTTTCACTTGTGTTGCAATTGCTTTTTGTGTCTTCCTCATGAAATCGTACCTGTTCCTATGTCCAGAATGGTATTTACAGGTAGTCTTCCGGGAATTGAAACTAGACCTCTTCCTTATACCATATACAAAAATTAACTCAAGATGGATTAAATACTTAAATATAAAACCCAAACTTATATGTACCTTTATATTTTGACATCCTAGGCATTTTCCTTAATTGTTTTGTAAGGCCAAGTCTCCCTTGTAGCCTTAGTGGTCAAAGGGTTGTTTTATTTAAAACAGTCCTATAGAAGATATTTAAATGTAATGGTACTAATTTAGTGAGAAATACAAATATCCAGTTCCAGCTGTGAAATTAGGTCGAAGTCATGAGACAATATTAAATAAGAAGTATGAGCACTTAATATTATGCTGGGAGTTAGAAAAATAGATGAAACATGAGAACTAGAGAAAAGGCAGCGTTTAAAAGGGACATATAATATGGACACAATGAAGGAAGAAGAGAAAAGAAACAGAAATGGAACAAAATAGGAAAGATATGAGATTATCTGGATAAGAAATAGAATGCATATGTAATATTATTTTAAAATACATTTTAGTGAAAATAAAGGAAATGATATAAGTAAGCAAATGGCAGTTTTTGAAATATAATTTGCAGATCACAATGGAAAATAAGAAATGTTATATAAGTTTTCAAAATCTCTCGTTTAATGCAGTATGACGATGAATGTGTGTGTGTCTGTGTATAAAAAAGATAAGATTCATTTAGGAAATATACAGAGAGTCAAAAATGCTACAATCATCTTGTCATGTTTCATGAAATAATATTGATACTTGGCTCATTCTGTCTCAACTATAATAATTTCTTTTTGGTACATTAATCTCTGACCCTCTGTCAATGACAATAACAGCAACAATAAAACATTTAGTAGACAATATAAGAAAGTTCTAATTAAAGCTCTAAAAAGTATTTAGTAGAAGAAAAATATTGATAAAATATCAGGGCTGCTAAATATTTCAACATTTTAATAGAATGAGACTATGAAAAAGGTGTAGGAAAACTCCATGCTTTTGAAATTTTTATTGCTGGTCATTTTACTCTGACTAGGAGTTAAGTTTATTGGTAATCACTTGGCTTCACAATAATTTAAAACCAAATACACATGTAACAAAGAGAAACACATTTATCGTATCATCATAAAGAGCATTTTGCTAACTATAAACTTTCAAAAATGTGTATTATTTAAAGGAAATTTTTGTAGTGGAGTGAAGCTCACTTTTAGTGCCAGTTTGTAAGTTTATGAACAGAATTTAGATAAGATGTATTAGTAGTGCTAATGGGAATTTGAAATATTGAAATGTTTTGGCTGTATTAATTTTTTTGTATTTTGGCTATATTTATATTTTGTCTGTATTCATAAAGTTATCTCGCTTACCTGGCCACTTCATTATGCAAAAAAAAGCACAAATGTATTATATTCATTGAACCATTAAATGGAAGCCTAGCAAAGCAATTAAAATTAATAGGTCATTCTGGAACAGGATAGATGCAGTATGAAAAAAAGAGAGCCTGTGTTGATTAGCTGTCAAAGTGTTGCATGTTTGTCAAGATGAACAGAGAAGCAACTATTTTCGATAAATGTCTTTCCATTTTTATCATCATAATTCATATGTCTTGTCATCTTTTAAAACTGCAAATTAGAATTTTAAAAATATTCCAACAACCCTCTGCAAAAATACTACAAATAAAATATATGACTTAGAGATAAGGAAAATTAATTTTATGTTTAGCGTTCTCAGTCTCCTGGACTGTAACAGCCACACAAATCTTTATGTTAGCAATGTACAGAAGTGTTGGTTTATTGGCATGAAAGTTTAAGTGAGAGGTTAAAAAAGATTAACACAGTACAGAACTCTACTTTAAATTTCATTAGAATCTGTGTTCATAGTTAGTGTAAAGTGTAAATGAAACATTATTAGCTTATGAAGAGACACCAGAGTATTGCATATCCACAATTTTTCTTAAAGAACTAAATTGTTTTTATTTGTAATATAATATTCCGTGGTTGGTACTGAGGAAGTTCATAAAGATTTCTCCCAGGTTTTCTTCTAAAAGCTTTATAATTTTAACTCTTATATTTAAGTTGATAATCAGGTTTATTTACTTTTTTGTGTATGGTATGAGAAAAGGGTCAATTTTTTTTCTATATAGATATTCATTTATTCTAAATCCATTTATTGAAAACACAATCTTCATTTCATTGAATTTCCTTGATATCGTTATTGAAAACCCATCTCCAACATAATAATTGTGGGTATATTTCTGGACAGAAAATTCCTTTTAATTGTTCTATACGTCAATCTTACACCAATCTCATATTCCTTAGTGTGCTACTATTGTAAATCTTAAATACCAGCTAATTTGATTCATCTAATTTTGCTTTTTATTTAAAAATTTTTAACCTATTCTAGATTATTTGCCTTTCTGTAAAAATATTAACATTTGCTTATCAAATCCTATATAGAGACTGCTAAAATTTTTAGATAGATTACATTGAGATAACACTACATATATGTATATCTCAATTAGATAGATATCTTTAGAAGCTTCTCTGAGGTAGTAGGTACATATAGAACTCAATTAGCTATACATCTTAGAAGACAGAAATAATTGAGCAATTGATGAATAGAGGTTCTGCTTATTAAATTAAAAAGGTAGTTGCATACATATTTTAAAATGTCAATTATTTTAAAGAAACTGATGAATTTTCATGTTAAAAAATTCTAAAATGGTTTAAATCACCCATATAGTGAGTCTTAAGTCTCTGGTTTATTACTTTATATACTAACAGAATTATAGAAATGTGACAATTTATTTTGAAGAAAAAGGAGGATTATTGAAGAAAAAGGAGGATTTTTTAAAATGTGCTATCATGTCATTTTAATAGCACACCCACTACCCAGAAATCAGTTCTTGCAGGAAAAATCTTAATAATCCTTTAGTGCAATGGTTAGTGTTAATTCTCTCTCTCTCTCTCTTTCTCTCTCTCTCTGTCTCTCTCTCTCTCTCACACACACACACACACACACACACACACACTTTCTTAGAGCTGTTTTATCCTTAGAAGACCCTTATGTACAAAGGTGATCGTTTCCACTTCAGAAGCTTCCCTTGTGTAACTATTTCTCTTTTAGAATATGAGGCATCTCAGTTTAGAGAAGTGCCATCAAAAGCCCAGTTCTTACATGGCTAGGCCACAACCCGGTACCTTAGCCTATCCTCTCCATAGTGTATCAGTGTTCTTCAAGACAAGTATATAGTGAAAAGCTTAGTTTTTTCTTACAAAGGCAGTTTATACTGGAATAGTAATTAATTTATAGAATTAATTCTCAGCTATCCCTTGTATTAAAAGGGTACTCCTTAGCTTAAGATACCAGTGTGTTTATCATAGTATTTTTATTTCACTTATTTTACTTAAACAATGGTGGCTCCTAATTTATAGTAGAATAAATTTGGTGTGTGTGTTAACTTTCTACTAATTAATAACCTGACAATTTTAGCCCTACTTACCCTGTCTATTCTGCTAATCTAAATTACAAAATTTACACTTACTCCTATGATAAGTTCTTTATTATTTTGCGCCCCCTCATTGTTGTGATCACTATTAGAAAAATATCCTCCACCTGCTGCTTCAGAGAAGCTTCTCATTGTGGCTTTGTTTCCCAGGTACCAGGTTATAATGACTTACTTCGGCATTTGTTATGCCCAGTGATTATGATGCCTGACCTCAGTTTATCATCAGAGAGAGAAAAGACAAAGCCCTTGAGCAGGCAGTGGGCAGTGAGATACATACAGTTTTTAACAATTTACTGTGCACAACAGATGTCAACTGAATAATACTTAGGGTATTGGGATATTTGGGGTGTTCTTTGGGGTGTTCTGGAGGAATCATCTTAAAACCCCCAGCACAGAAGTGGTGTGTCTTTTATCAGTGGTGCCTTCACAGATCTTTAAGATTTTAAGGTTTAACAGGAATGCCACTGGCCTCAGTGCTCAAAGGACCATTGATCCTTGCCATCATCCTGATATTTAATTAGAGTAGAAAATAACTTTATCATCCTATTTGTGCCTTTTATCTTTTTTTCTTTAAAAAATCTCAACAAACCAAAGTTTCTAAAATTCACCTTTTTTTGAAGGAACAAAGATGTGATAGTTGTTTATTTGTTTATATTAAAGGATTTCTATCTTGAAGTATGTAGTTTGTTTTCCTCAGGAGCCCCAGCCTCTCTACAGACAATAACTCACTTAGATCTTTCAAATTCTGCAAAAAGCTGTAGGTAAAAGTAGTATATACAATTTACAGGGAGGACAATTGAAATAGAGGTTGCCGCTAATTGATCGGAATCAGAAAGCACAGCTATAATGGAACTCAGAATGGAGTCTGGATCTCTGGACTCCCAATTAGTTCTCTATCCACTAGATCACACTCCCTGCTCCTCAGTCCTTGGAAAATAGATGATAAATTTTATATAGGGCTAACTCTCAATTACCTATAGTTCATAACAAGCACCTGCAGATGCTGATGTACTTTCACATCACTGCCCTGCAGTCGGCTCTGGGGCATCTGCCAGAATCCTGCAGGTCGGCTGTCTTGTGCTACTGTGGCAAAAGAAGGAAGAAAGGCAAGCAGGAGGAGAGCGAAGGGAACAGAAGAAACTTGGTTGTGGGAAACACAGAACTTCTAAAAATCAGGGGAACATTAATAGTTGCAGAGTTGGATGTCAAGACTATGCCACCCTCAGTATTTGTGAAGATGGAGACAAATTGAGATGGAATTCCATCCTTATATATCATTTTCCACATACAAACATGGACATTAACTTAACATTATGGTAAATCTGGTGGAAGAGGGGCTCAGGCACCATGTCTGGCCACGAAGCTGGCAAGAAGACCCGAAACAGCCCAAGAAGCGGCCTGAGGAGATGGGTGAGGAGATAACATTTTCTAGCAGAAGCAGAAAGAAGAGCAGAAGAAACTCAAAGAGCTGAAAGCAAGGAAGGGCCCTGGGCACAGGTGGAATTAAGAAATCTGGCAAAAAGCAAGCTGTTTCTTGTGCCTGAGGCCATGGTGATCCCGGATTCCATCTCTAAACATCTGAATTCCCTGCTGTAACATCCTTTGCCTCCTATAATTAGAATGAAGTGTCATCTCGGAGCCTGCTGTACATTTCAGAATAAACTTTTGTAAAAATAAATAAAATAGAAATAAAAGCAAATCTAACCCACAAAATAAGCAAGTAACGTTAAAAGCTAGAGTTCTGGCAGTTCTGTAAGGACTTCCATGCACAGGCAGATTTCATGTAAGCTGTTGAACCTCTTGTATCAGCAGTATGACATAACTGAAAGTACATGGCAGTAATTTAAAAATTTCCAAGTAGGAATGGTAACAATTAAAACAAATACATTACAAGGCTCAATAGGGAGATTATTCACATAGGTTGTATTTGGCCACTGTGCCTTGCAGCAATAAACTGTAGCACTGTCACTGTTAGCAGAGTGAACTGTTACTGTCCTGTTTTAGTTATGATTGTCTTTATTTTGATTTCTCAGTAATTTCCAATGTATCTTCTTGAAGATCAGAGTGGGTTGTGCTGTTTAATGTAAGAAATTATAGTCATAATTTATATAGGGTAAAGCTACTCAACTCTTCATTTCTATTATCTGTAGATAATTACATCTTTTTCTTTTTTCCAGAAGATAAACTGAAGGCATGAAATACATCATGTTCAGGGCCAGTGTAGTGGCTCATGCTTTTAATCCCAACACTTTGGGAGGCTGAGGAGGGTGGATCACTTGAGGTCAGGAGTTCAAGACCAGTCTGGCCAACATAGTAAAACTCTGTCTCTACTACAAATGCAAAAATTAGCTGAGTGTGGTAGCGGGCGTCTGTAACCCCAGCTACTTGGGAGACAGAGGCAGGAGAATTGCTTGAACCCAGTAGGCAGAGGTTGCAGTGAGCTAAGATTGCACCACTGCACTCCAGCCTGAGAGATAGAGCCAGATTCCATCTCAGAAAAAAAAAAAAAAAAGAGAAGTACGTATTCAGTGCTGAGATTTATTTAAAGGAGCAACAAGTGTATAAAGGAAGAGTGTGGTAAATCTTGAAAATAGAAATGACTATGTGATCTTTCAAAGGGGCTTTTGGTACAATTTCTGATGACTAGAATGTGTGACTCTCATTAACTGCACCTTAGAATGGTGCTTGGTGCATAGTCAGCTCTCAGTGAGTATCGCCCCAAATGAAGGACATAGATTTGCCAGCTTTCAGTAAGCTCCAGGATACAAGAGCAGGATGAAATGGAGAGAGTCATTATGGAAATATCAGCTAACATACTTGGAGTAAGGAGGAAACATGAATTGTTTCAGAGACGGGCAAGCTTTTTCACAGAGTTAAAAGCTGAGAGAATGGTCTAACATAGGGGAGACAGTGTGGATGACACAGGAGAGAGAGGGACAGCAGATAACACAAGGCTCCTGAACATGAGAGGGGCTAGGACTTCCAGCAGAAGTCGAGAGTTTGGCTTACCTGAGGAGGAGCATTTGTTTTGTTTTGTTTTGTTTATTCAGGAGTTAAAAAAAATTAAGAGATTATAATTCAGGCTGTGTGGTAGATGCTATATTTCCTTTCTTTCCTTTTTTTTTAAAATTTTTTTTGAGAAAGACTCTTGCTCTGTTGCCCAGGCTGGAGTCAGGTTCAAGAGATTTTCCACCTCAGCCTCATTAGTAGCTGGGATTAAAGGTGTGTGCTAGCACACTCAGCTAATTTTTGTATTTTTAGTAGAGACAGGATTTTGCCATGTAGGCCACGCTGGTCTTGAACTCCTGACCTCAAGTGATCCACCTGCCTTGGCCTCCCAGGTTTCTGGGATTACAGGCATGAGCCACAGCGCCTGGCCAGATGCTATATTTTCTACGAATTGGATGTTTTGTGGAGATTGACTAGAAGTATGAACCATAGGGATGTGGAGGAAGCACTGACAAGGGGAGTGTCTAGGAGTGCTGGGAATATTCGAGCCCACCTGAAGCTGTGGAACATAAGCCCACAGTGGCACAATCAGCACAGCGTCAGCAGGAGAGGCCAGGTATGGAGAAAGGGAAGGAGGGATTCGCCGAGAGATGGTCTGTTGAACCAGAGCGGTGGGCAGGTCATTGCACAGCCACTGAAATTTCCTAGATGATGGTAGGACTTGTGTGATGAAGAAACCTATGGACTAGTAGCAGAGCCTTCAATAAATGAAGGAAACGGCACGAGGGTAGACAGCAAAGATAAGGAAAGTCAACATCCATTGGCTGCAAATTTCATGCAGTCTCAAAAAGCTTAAATATGATCTGCACATGTACCCCAGAATCTAAAGTACAATTAAAAATAAAAGACTAAATCATAAACTGCTAAAGCCTTTAACTAAACTAACAACTGTATTAAACCTGGTTTTATGTCTTCTTTATTATAAATACGTGCCTTTTATTTGACTTTTCCTAGTATAAATGTAGATAGATAAGAAATTTTAACAAACTCAGAGAAATATTTCTAAGGATGAGATAGGTTGCTGTCAAACTAGAAGGAGGGTCTTAATTTTAGTTGTTTCCACAAATCCAAAAACAAAGATTTTTACAGGCATAGATTGTAAAATGTAACCACCAATGACATTCCTGTCTATATGACATTGGTACTAAGTATAGTCATACAAATGTACCCCAGAGGTTATACCAGAATTCACATTTCATTGTTTATCAAAAGGTCTTTGGGAAATGCAACAGCAAATCTTAATATTAAAAGTTATTTTTGTTACTTTTAAGAACCTCATGATTTCATGCTTGTAAATAAAGCTTTAAGTTTTTTTTTTTTTTTTTTTCAATTATTTAGGGAAGTCAACGAAGAAAATGTCTAGACTTTTTTATGTATTCAAGTGTAAGTTATTTAACTAATTTTCACTTCTGCTGAACTAGAAATACAAATTTGCTTTAAAGTTTATGAATCTACTAGATAAGTAAATTCAACAAAACCTTTACAGGAACCCCAGGAATACCTACATTCCAGTGAACTCAAGTTCTTGAATCCTTAGAGAAATTTATTTACATTTCTGCATCTCTAATGTTGATCATGTGAAAATATTTTGCAACAATGAGGACTTTTACTAATGCAAAACCAATTTCTGCCCTAGTTTTACATGGCTTTACTATTAATCACAATATGCCTGTGATTATGCTATAATTCAACGTTCATAAAATTGGTGCATGTAACAAAATGTAAATAAATTATTCACATGCAAACATCCTTGTTCTTCAAAAACAGTTCATTGGGAAATCATAGGTACAGGTGATATAAAAATAAACTAAATATAATATAGCTACAAAAGAACACAAAAGTTGATTTTGTAAACATTGGATATTGTCAAGTTGTATGGGGCATCATTAACATAGAACCAGTTTGTATATGGATTTTATAACTATTTTTAAAAATTGCAGATAGTAAAATCTAACAGCCAAATATCAATATTATCCCATTCTACTCCAGGCAGTAACTATTTCATGACTGCCTCCTATGTGCCGGGCACTGTGCAAAAAGTGCTGAGGATCCAAGGAAGTGAGAGGCTGAGCTTCCGGTTTCAAATGGAGAAGCTGAGGAGTGAACTTCTACCCACAGACACACACACATGTATTATTTCAGCAAACCTGGCTTATGAAACTGAACATGAGGAAGAGAATCAAATTATTTGATTAATATATTTGTAAATATGGACAAAATAACTATATGCACGTTTACAGGTTTAACATCTTACTTTTGATTTTATTTTGAAATGATCATGATCTTCCTGCTTGATATTCCTATGAACACAGCACCTACTGCACAATAGGATTTCCATGAATATTGTTAAAAGAATCAGGAAACAAAGAGTGAATATTAAATATCTATATTCTAAAATGTTCATTTCAGAGAAATGTGCAGCTTATGCAAAGAGGGTTGAATTATTATTAAGTGACTAAACTAAGTGTAAATATCCAAGAATAAAATATAACTCCTTATAACCATGGGGAGAAAAAATGAGTGTTCTGAAAGGATCATGTCAGTGTACTTTTTTTTAATTTTTTTTAATTGCATTTTAGGTTTAGGGGTACATGTGAAGAACATGCAAGATTGTTGCATAGGTACACGCATGGCAGTGTGGTTTGCTGCCTTCCGTCCCCTCACCTGTATCTCATTTCTCCCCATGCTATCTCTTCCCACCTCCCCACCCCCCGTCCCTCCCCTACTTCCCCCCAACAGACCCCAGTGTGTAGTGCTCCCCTCCCTGTGTCCATGTGTTCCCATTGTTCAACACCCGCCTATGAGTGAGAACATGCGGTGTTTGATTTTCTGTTATTGTGTCAGTGTACTTTTTAAAAATACAATTTAGCACGTCTGAATTACATCACTCCAGAATAAAAGGAAGAAAATAGTACTGAGTCTTTCCTAGAGAGGCAAAATATAAAAATTGGGACTAAGTCATAAGTGAAGTAGTTTTACCAGAAAAATAAAAGTGCTTCCGAGCTTTGAGAAGTTTATATATGTATATAAAGATTGCTGTTTGAGCAACCACTCAGCTCTCTCACTGGTGTTATAGCCTTATATTATTTATTCGGGGAGTGATATACTGTGAATCTTGAACAAGCAATTATGCATACTCCTAGGAACCTGCCATTCACCACTAAGCCTCCCTACCCTAACCCAAAGCATCAGCCCCATAAGACTACACTTTTGGTTTTTATTAAAATGTAGCTTAGTTGCAAGTGTCTGAGTTCAGATTCCAAGCTTTGATCATGATTTAATGAGATAGTATCGCTTCCTTATTTAAAACCTTTCTAGACCTTTTCATTTCCCCATGGTAAAGTTCAAACTCTTCACAAGGGTCATACGCATAGCCTTCGGAGATCTGGGGCCTTCTTCCCTCCAGCCTCAATTCTGGTTTCTCTGTGCCATCTCCAGAACAGCTGCACAGCTCCATTCAGTGCCTCCAGCAGACTCAGCTCCTTCTTGACTCTGGGCATTAGTATTTCCTAATCCATCTTCATAGAAGACTTTTTCCCACACTCTCTATTTGGCTACTCCTTCCTATTCTTCATGCTTCTCTTTACACATTACATCCTTTGGGAGAAAATAAGTAGATCCTGAGAGTTGGGGGTGCACACTGTGTTTTTCTACTTTACTTCTGAATTTCAAGCACCTAGCACAGTTTTTGGCTTGTATCATTTATTTATTCATTCATTGACTTATTCATCAAAAATATAGAGGGCATTTTTAAAAGCCAGGCATTGCTCTAGGCATGGGAATTAGAGTGGTTAAGTCTTTTTACCACTCTATCGAGTCTCTTTACATGGGAAATAGAGCAGTGAAGTCCATGAAAAAGTCCCCTTTTCCTGAATCTAGTAAGGAAGATAGTTAAGACATAAGATAATTTCAGAAAGTGATAAAGGCTGTGAAGAATATACATCATGGAGAAGGCAAGATAAAGGTCATGATTTGGGCTGAGACTCAATGAAAAGGAGATAGCCATGTGTTGCTTTGAAGACAGAGCATTCAAGTAGGAGGTAACAGCATGTGCAGAGGCTCCGAAAACAAATGAGCTAAGCACAGGCAAAAGACGAAAGCAAGCCCACTGGGGCTGGAGCAGTGACCAAGGTGTGGATTGTTAGGTCATAGGGACTTAGACAGGGTGGGAGATAGTTCATGTGGGGAGTTGTAGGTCCTGGGGAAGTTTTTCAATTTCGTATGAATTGCCTTCAGATGCCGTTGGAGAATTTCAAGCATGATGTGATTTATGGTTTAATAAAATCACTCTTGTTATTACTTAAAAGATGTGAAAAGAAAAGAGACATCAGTGAGCTTGTAAAATGAGAATGGCTCATCAAGAACACTTGAATGTCAAGGCACAGCAAGCAGGTCAAATAGAAATATCCACTGATGATTGTCTCCACAGGAACACCAAATTGGACCGCTATTCACACAAAAAAGCACCTTCATATGAACCAATAACGAGATGAGTAATTATAATACCTGATTTTAACTTCACATCACTGAAGGTATTTAAGAGGGTAGAAAAGATGACCATGCCACCCCTCTACCACTATCCAGCAGCAGCACCGTAGCATGGAAAATCTATGTACTTAGGGCAAGGAGAGAGAGAGCAGTGATTGTGGGACTCTGAATTGGAACTCAGTGCTTCTTTGCCACAGTGGAAGGTAACACCAAGCAGAACTCAGCAAACACTCACAGAGAAAACATTTATGCCACCTCTAGCACGAGGAAAATTGTTAATCCCAGTGATAAGCACCTGAGATCTGGCAGCGCCACCACCACAGGCTAATAAAGTACTCTGTGGTCCTACCTAAATTTGAAAGGGAGCCTAAGCCACAAAGCCTTGCAATTCCTGATCAAGTCTTGGTACTGTGCTGGGCTCAGAGCCAGTGAACCTGGTGGGGATGCCACCACCCAGTGAGATGCCAGCAGGGGTGGCCAAAGGAGTGCTTTTGCCACCTCTAGCCCAATGTCAGAAAACTCGGCTTGCAGCTTTAGGAGAGGCTCTTTCTTTTTGCTTAAGGAGAAGAGACGGAAAAATAAAGAGGACTTTCTCTTCCATCTTGGGTATTAGCTCAGCCACAGTAGGATACAGTACCAGGCAGAATACTGAGGCCCCTATTCCAGGGCCTGCTTTCCTAGTGACATTTCCAGACAAACCCTGGGCTGGAAGGAAACCCTCTTGCTTGAAGGGAAACACTCAGCCCCAGCAGGACTCTCCTTGCCCTAAGTACATAGATTTTCCATGCTACGGTGCTGCTGCTGGATAGTGGTAGAGGGGTGGCATGGTCATCTTTTCTACCCTCTTCAATACCTTCAGCGATGTGAAGTTAAAATCAGGTATTATAATTACTCGTCTCGTTATTGGTTCATATGAAGGTGCTTTTTTGTGTGAATAGTGGTCCAATTTGGTGTTCCTGTGGAGACAATCATCAGCGGATGTTTCTATTTGACCAGCTTGCTGTGCCTTGACATTCAAGTGTTCTTGATGAGCCATTCTCATTTTAGAAGCTCACTGATGTCTCTTTTCTTTTAACTAACAAACTATTAATAATTTACACCATACAAGTTATTACTTGGCTGTAAATCATTTTAAACCAGTATCCAATTATTTGAAATTTATTAGTCTCCTTTCTCCAATAAGAATATACTACGTTACTTGATCAATATGGCTCACTACAGTAAAATCAAGGATAATTTATCTTAGTCACCGTGTTTAATAAAATATTTTTCCAAAGTTTTTCCAAAGAGAAGTCACTCCTTATACTTAGTGTCTATCCCCAGTACCTAACATGTGACTGAGTACATGCACAGTATTCAATAAATGCTTGTTGAACTGATATGGGCAACTATTAATTATTTACCTCATGTATATAATTTCTTTGATTATGCTTTCAGTGTCTTAAAATGGAGAAGGCCTCACCTCACCTGAATTTTTCTGTGGTAATATATGAACTATGTGTGTGAACTTTTAGGAGAGCACTTAACGTAAATTTAAGAAATACGTAAAAGTTAGATCATGTGCAAGATTTGTTTTTCAAACTTAAGAAAATAAAATACATCACTAAAGGTATAAATCTTTTATTTTTCTCATAAAAATACAAGTAAAATACTTTAGTCACTTTTATTTAAAAACCGTATATATTTATATTTGGAAGCTGCTGCTTTCTGGGCTATAAAGTTTGCTTTATCACTGGTCCTGAGAAAGACCTGTAATAATAATGTTAAAATGTTATATTTCAAAGCATAATATTTATACACATTGAGATACCATTATACCATTTTAATTTGGATCTTAAAACATATTTTAATGAATATACTGATTTATGTGAAGTCTTTATGCACACTAAATACTTAAGCATATTCCTCTGTTAGGTATTTGTGTCTCTAATCCTGCATTTGAAAAGGGGATTGAATTTTTCTTAAATTCATATGTGATCATCGCAAATAAATTAAAATAGACAATTCTGTTGTTCTATAGGTAACTTTCTAGAAACTCTTTCATGAACAATATTCATTTAGAATAAGTTTTAAGCAATGTTTCCCTGTGTTTCAGTTGTAAATAAGATATTTTCCTTTGTCATTATCAAATTAGCCACCATGCTGATACTGTAATCACTGGCCAAATTAGAATGTTTGTAATAATGTAGACATTTGCAATGATTTTTGAATTTATGATTTTTTACTGGGCTTTTAGGCATTAATTTTAATTGACTTTCCAAATATTATATGCTTACTGTAAAAAAAAAAAAGGAAATAATAGTAGGCATTAACAAAGAAAAAAACTCATAAATCAACCACTCAGATAAATATATTAATATTTTAATATTAAATATTTTAATATTTTAATAGATTTTTCCAATATTTTTACATATATATATATACTTGGATGCTTTTTTCCACCTTTTAGGATCATGGTATGTAAAGAATTGAAAAAATTATATTGCATTGAATTCATTATCTGATAAGACTAGATAGTTTTCTAAAATATAATGTTTAGGCTCATGCCTGTAATCCCAGTGGTTTAGGATGCTGATGTGGAAGGATGGTTTGAGGGCAGGAGTTAGAGACCAGCCTAGACAACATAGAGAGATCACATCTCTATAACATGCACGTATTTGGTAGATATGGTGGCACGTGTCCCTAGTAGATACCAGGAGGCTGAGGCAAGAGGATCACTTGAGGCCAGGAGTTGGAAGCTGCAATGAGCTATGATGGTACCACTGCACACTAGGCTGGGTAACAGAGTGAGACCCCTTCTCTAAGTACATACTTGTTACAGAGTGAGACGCTACAGTATCCTATAGGATCTAGGGTCTCACTCTGTATGTTTAGAGATGGGGTCTCACTCTGTTACATAGAGTTTGCTAACTATATTAGAGCTATATATTAACCTATCTATTTTATTTATTTTTACCACATATTTTAGATATTATTGCTCCCCATTGTTCTTTTAGGTAATAAAACTTTTAACACAAGATTTTGAATATAGCTTTACTTATTCATCACATTACTTATCACAGTAGATTTTATGTGGAATCATAATCTGCTAAGACTCTTGATCAATGCTTTTAAAACATATTTTTAAAAGCTGTACAAATTTATACATCCACCTAGGGCCAATAGGTATGTTTCTGTATATATGTGAATATTCACAGCCCCTGGAGTTGTGCAGTACGCAGCCCATAAAACTGAACTGGTTATTTTACTCTCACCTGTAGAGTATAACTGTACCCCTATTGCTATCACTAATATTAAATACAATAATTTAAAAATCATTAATATATGAAAGATTAAAAATAAACATGTTTCTTATTGAGCACTAAAGTTTAATTGCATTTAGAGATTATTTAAAAACTGTACTGTAAACAATATAGACATTTGTATTTTTCTCACTTAGTGGTTTAGAGGGAGTAGAGGTCATTCATGTCTGGCAGTAGCTTTTTCTGCAATGATTTTCCAAAGATTTCTGTGGTTGTAAACTTTTGCTCTCACTTACTTGGTCTAAGTTAGTACATCACTGCCATCACCATGTCCAAACAGCATTATAGAGGAAAATAAAAAAGGAAAGGGAAGTAGAATTTCCTTTCTATTTAAGGGAACAATGCAGTCTTCTTTATTTAAAAAAAATAGTAAATTTGTTTATAAAACTATTCATATCCATTAGTCAGAAATTCGTCACCCAACCAAATCTAATTGTTAGAGAAACTGGGAATTATAGTGTTTATTTTGAGTTTGTCAAGATCTAGCTGATAACTAGGAACTAAATATTGGGGAAAAAATAGAAAAAATGTTTTGAAGAATTATTACTCTCTGCTATACAGAGAAATATTTAATCACTGGTGAGCTTGATATTTTTCATGAATTTAGTTTTTTATATCAATTGCACATTACTGCTATTTCTCGCAAAAGTATTTTTAAAAACATTTCTTGTAAAGGGCTTTCTGGATAATAACTATGTTAACTTTTTTTTTTTCTGAAATGGCGTTTCTCTCTTGTTGCCCAGGCTGGAGTCCAATGGCATGATCTCAGCTCACTGCAACCTCCACCTCCAGGGTTACAGCGATTCCTCTGACTCATTCTTCTGAGTAGCTGGGATTACAAGCACATGCTACTAGGCCAAGCTAATTTTGTGTTTTTAGTAGAGACAGGGTTTCATCATGTTGGTCTGCCTGGTCTTGAACTCCTGACTTCAGGTGATCCTCCTGCCTTGGCCTCCCAAAGTGCTGGGATTATAGACATAAGCCATCGTGCCTAGCCTATATTATCTGTTGTACTCATTTTAAGTATTTTTCTTATACTATTTCTTATTGATTGGAATTTTAGAGGTCTATGGTTACATTTTTATTACCATTATACTTAGAAAGTTTTTCCATTCCCCAAGATGTTAATACTCATTAATATTATACTATATAGTTAAAAAAATTAAATTTCATTTAAGATACTATTTTATCTTTAGTTTTCAAAAATTTATTTTGTTGTTTGCTAAGGCCAAGAAGAAAAATATTCAACTTCAAAGTTTTTTTAAAAATACTTTCCTTTACAAATTTTAAAAATTATTTATTTAACACTAAATAAAAATTCAGAAAATTTTATATTGTGGCCGTATAGTTTAGCATTTTTTTGTTTACTACCTTATATTCCTGGCTTACTTTTTATAAATATTCAAAAATTATACACACATGATTTCAAGCAGAAAAATGTTATCCTCCAATGTTAAGCAACTTTTTAAAGTTTTTAATGAGTTTTGATGTTTTTCAACTATTTTTAAGATACCGGGACTACATGTTCAGGTTTGTTACATGGGTACATTGCACCCAGGTAGTGAGCATAGTACCCAATAGGTAATTTTTGGACCCACGTCCTCCACCTTCATGTCCCCCTCTGTAGTTTGCAGTGTATACTGTTCCCATGTTCATGCCCATGTGTGTTCTATGTTTAGGTCCCACTTACAAGTGAGAATGCGTGGTACTTGGTTTCCTGTCCCTGCATTAATTTCTGCCCCTAATTAGGATAATGGCCTCCAGCACCAACCATTCTCCTGCAAATGATATGATTTTATTCTTTTTTTGTGGCTGTATAGTATTCCATGGTGTGTATATGTCACTTTTTTGTTTTCGCCCATCTGCCACTGATGGGTACTTAGGCTGATTCCATGGGTTTGCTGTTGTGAATAACAAGGCAATGAACATATAAGTATATGTGTCTTTTTGGTATAATGATCTATTTTCCTTTGCGTATATGCCCAGTAAGGGGGTTGCTGGGTTGAATGGTAGCTCTGAAATTAGAGAACTAATGAAATTGAGATGCAAGAATTGATACAAAATCAGTGAAACCAAGAATTGGTACTTTGAAAAAAATAAACAAGATTGATGGACAACTAGCTAGCTTAACAAAGAATAAAAGAAGAAGATTCAAATAAGTACAATCAGAAATTATAAGAATGACATTACAGCTGGGCGCGGTGGCTCAAGCCTGTAATCCCAGCACTTTGGGAGGCTGAGGCGGGTGGATCATGAGGTCGAGAGATCGAGACCATCCTGGTCAACATGGTGAAACCCCGTCTCTACTAAAGATACAAAAAATTAGCTGGGCATGGTGGCACGTGCCTGTAATCCCAGCTACTCAGGAGGCTGAGGCAGGAGAATTGCCTGAGCCCAGGAGGCGGAGGTTGCAGTGAGCCGAGATCGCGCCATTGCACTCCAGCCTGGGTAACAAGAGCGAAACTCCGTCTCAAAAAAAAAAAAAAAAAAAAAAAAAAAAAGAATGACATTACAATTGATCCCACAGAAATAAAAAAGATCCTCAGAGTATACTATTAACAACTCTATGCACACAATTTAGAAAATTTAGAGAAAATGGATAAATTCCTGTAAACACATAGTCTCCTGAGACTGAATCAGGAAGAGATTTTAAACCATGCATAGACCAAAATCAAGCTCTGAAATTGAGTCAGGAAAACAAAAAACAAAAAACAAAAAACCTACCAACCAAAAAAAAAAAAAAAACCATGGGCCAGATGGATTCACAGTTGAATTATACCAGACATGCACAGAAGAGCTAGTACCAATCCTACTGAAAATATTCCAAAAAATAGAGATAGAGGGGCCCTTCCCTAAGTCATTCTACGAAGCTAGCATCAGCATAACACCAAAATATGTCAGAGATACAATAACAACAAAAACTTTGGGCCAATATTCCAGATAAACATAGATACAAAAATCTTCAACAAAGTACTAGAATACCAATTCCCACAGCATGAAAAAAATTTAACCCACCATGATCAATTAGGCTTTATTCCTGGTATGCAAGGCTGGTTAAACATACAGATATCAATAAATGTAATTTACCATATAAACAGGATTAAAAAGCTTTTCTATGAGTTTGATATAGGTGAAAAGAACTATATTTTATGAAATCTCTGATTGTTCCTTTTGTTTCAGGGTCTTAGTCAGAAGTCAGTATTTAACTATGATACATGAAATGTTGTTTCTTTTAGGTTAGAAGTAATAAGAAAAATCAAGAAATATTAGGAAACATGTTAATGTATATACAGTAGTAGTTTATCATTAATAATTTATAAATATTATCAGAGTGGAAATTCAGAGACTGACCAGGGCATTTACCCAGCACACTTTCAAGTCAATCATTCAGTGTGTAGGGTTAGGATCATGTATTTTGAAACGTATATATTTTGAGTTGAATCACAGGCAACTATCTGACTGATTTAGATATCATCTTCCTAATCTGGGAATTGGGAATTAATTAGAATTATTATATACATCTACTTAATAGGCTTGTAAAGCTTAGGATAATAAGTAGATGATGATGATGAGAGGGAGAGATCAGAAAAGTCTGGATTATAATAAGTGCTACATAAATAAATAATAATTCTTCCTTATTATCAGCATCATCATCATCAACTATCTGCATAGTTGTCAAGAAGCTGAGCATCTTGGCTTGGCATATTTTTATTTTCTAAAATAATGAAGTGATTAATGATACATTAAATGCTAATATTAACTGCATATAGAGTTCACTCAACGCCTTCATTTTTTAATCATAGGTTACATATTACAGATGATTTAAGGTTTAATTTTACAGTAAAGCACTTGCTGATGTGTATGCATATCACAAGAGAACATGTTAATTATAATCTATATTTATAAACTGTAGAAACTGCTTCTTTTTGCAGGTACAGGTGATTCATTATAATAATTTTTTAAAGAATTATTTCTTTTCATATTCCTGAATAGATGAGTCCCCTTTCTTCTGTCCCCTCACTGCCATGTCTAAGGTCTTGATCTTAACCTTTCTGGGAACATTTAGCTGCACCCTCTGAAAGTTTAATGCAAGTAGGCTAAGAGATTGGTTATTGCTCCCATTGCTGTAGGTGGTCCTGCAGCTGCAACTGATGTTTGCCATCTCCCCTTTCTACCATGCACTGAGATTCCCCTCACCCTTAGCAATTCTTTGACTCTGGGTGACTTGTCTCATGGAATGATGCAAATCTTCATTTTAGAGTTGTCTAAATTATTACATTTTTCAGTGTTCTAGGGACATGTCTACTGTATTATCTAATTTACTCTCATAACTAGAGGTAAAAGCATCAAGTAATGTCTCTTTGAATCCCTTGAGTATTACCTGTCTCTGTCCCCATTGTTAAGCAGCAATCTGACTCTTTATGGTAATCATGGATGTTAACTTCCTCTAGCACTGCAACTGCTTTATTTGCTCATAGATCTGCTGGCTTGAAGAGTGCTGTATGAACCAGTGAAGGTTGTAGCTTCAAGTTTAATTGTACCCTTAACATGTTCTCTAGCAGAAGCATTTCCCTCCTGGGATACAGGCTCTCTAACACTACATAGCCTAAAGTTGCAGAGATGGGAAGCATGACTTCTACAAGTGGGTCACTGAGTGATGGTAAAAGGAGCCAGCCTTACTTCTATCTTTTGGTTTCAAGACACAAGCAGTATAACTAAAGGAACTACATATATATATGTAGTGTTGACTTATAGAATGCAGTACATGCACTGAATCAATGGCTAGTACATATGTACTATAGCCATTGATTCAGTGCATGTACTGCATTCTATAAGTCAACACTACATATATATATATATATATATATATATATATATATATATGTACTAGCCATTGATTCAGTGCATGTACTGCATTCTATAAGTCAACACCTTGACCCCTAGTATTCATGTTAAGCTTGTATTTTAAGTAAGACTATAGCAGGCAGTTTCATCTGTCTCAAGCTGACAGCATCTGGGTGACTGAGTACATGAATTCCATGTAGGTGTCATTATTAGTATACTTCCTTTGCTGTAAAATATGTCTTTTCCAGTGAGGCAATATTATGTGCAGTTTCACATTCGTAGCTCAGGTACATCTTTGCAAAGTCCTGCTACCTGGTCTCTCCCACCCAGGGAAGAACTCTGGAAGAAGGGGTTACTTTTGATAAAAAGAAATCACAGCTCTTCAGATTGTAAAAATTCTTATGTAATTTACCTACCAATAAATGGCCAGATGGTATTCTCAAGTAATGGTGTCATAGAGAGGGCCCAGTGTAAGTTTTTGCCACTAATGGGTTGTACATTTCATAGTGGCCAATAGATAAATCTTGTAGAGAAGGAGACTGTGTTATTAAATGCATTTATGGATTTTCCTTCTGCTACTATGGCTACTCAATTCATGGTTTCCTTATAGCAGTCCTTAGATAATCAAGAAGAAATGCTGGCTGGCATTCATAGGAAGACTCTTCCTATCACCTGGTGGTTTGGAGCTCCAACTTTGGGAGAAATTCTCCAATGGACATTAATATGTGACACAAAGATTACAATATTTTGCATTTGTTCCCATGGGTCCAACCACAAAGGCCATCTCCAGATGTCAGTCCTTGTTTTTTCAATCTTATTCCTTTGAAACCAATGTTCAACCAACCAAACCATTTCCCATCACCCAATAATGTATGCATATCTACAGTGAAGAACACTTCTAGTTACATATAAAGTAGGTAACCAAATTTACAGTCCACGACCATGTCACCTGAGAGCATTTCCCTTTCCTACTATATTTTAGGAGTGGAGCTGTCATATATCAGCAGTCAACTTTTAGCTAACAGTAACATATCATCAATGAGCCAGGCCAGAGTTCCTTTACCCCATCATTCTGTTGTAGGAAATCTCTTATGAGTCATGGGTGTGAGCAGAGGGTAAATTGTAGTTTATTCAGGCTTTCTGGACCTACTCAGGCCCAGCTCCAGATACATAATTTCACCAGCCAATGGACTACTGCTATGCCCACTTAAACTCATGCCTCAGCAGATCTGATTGTACCCAACTTAAAGGGTGATGACAATTATATAGTCAACTGGTACTTCACAGCCAAGCATTCATTTTAAAACTGTAATTGGTATTTCCATGTTATGCATTTTAATGTTTAAGTATCAGAATAATAAGGCCTAGGCTTCACCAAGATTATTTTTCATGAAAATGTTGTATTTTCTTTCTGAAGTCATGGCTGTAAGCAATCAGTAATACATAAGACACAGAAATAACATAAAATATTGAGTTTATGTAGCCTTTTAAAAATAAGGGTGGCATGTTTTACAAGTTTAGGCTTTGTGACATTGTGAGAAACTACTCAAATAGCCATCTAAAAGGATGTGTTTTGGATTAAGTTTGAAGGTTTATGTTAAGATTATCCAAATTTCAAGAAGAAGTAAATGATCTGTATATTATCAAAATAGAATGAAAATAGGAATTAGAACATTTTTCAGATAAATTTACACAAATCATAAATTAATTTTAAAAATTTCAGAAAATTTTATTATAGTGTAATTCTTAAGAAAATTTTGCTAAAATACGGTTTTGTGTAATGACCACTTTGTATTAAACAGAGTTCAGAGACTAGGCAGCTGTACTACACAGAAATGACATAAACATCAAAAGGAAAACTAAAAGATTTACTTCCATGTTCCTACAAAGGACATGAACTCATCATTTTTTATGGCTGCATAGTATTCCATGGTGTGTATGTGCCACATTTTCCTTGTCCAGTCTGTCATCGATGGGCATTTGAGTTGGTTCCAGGTCTTTGCTATTGTAGACAGTGCCACAATGAACATACGTGTGCATGTGCCTTTATAAGACAATGATTTACAATCCTTTGGATATATACCCAGTAATGGGATTGCTGGGTCAAATGGAATTTCTGGAAACCACCATTCTCATCTTGTGTCAGCAAACTGACACGAGAACAGAAAATCAAACATCACATGTTGTCACTCATAGGTGGGTGTTGAACACTGAGAACACATGGAAACAGGGAGGGGAGCATCACACACTGGGGTCTATTGGGGGGAGTAAGGGAGGGACAGTGGGGGGGTAGGGAGTTGGGGAGGGATAACATGGGGAGAAATGCTAGATACAGGTGACAGGGATGGAGGCAGCAAATCACATTGCCATGTATGTAACTATGCAACAATCCTGCATGTTCTGCACGTGTACCCCAGAACCTAAAGTGCAATTATATATATAATATTGACTTCATCAGATGACTATATCAGGTCTTAAATTTGGCAGACAATCTACTCATCATTCTTAGGCATGTAGCCTACCCCGCAGCTTTGGCTAAGAACCACTGCACAAGGTTGAGAATTATAAAGCAGAGCAGCCAGGTGCCAAGAAGGACAGTCCTTACAGTGAGATGGATCTTTCTGCTGTCCTTCTTAGTTCCTCCCAGCTGCTTGGCTCTAAGTAGAGAGCATGAGCTCTCCTGTGCCTGTTGGTACTAACCTCTTGCTGTAGCACAGCCAGGCAGGTGTTGCAAAGAGAATGTGCTATTGCTGCAGGATCAACTGTTTCAGGATCTTTGTCTCTACTTCAGTGGGGTACTGAGCAAAATGTCTTTCAGGAAGTCTGTATCAACTTTTATTCCTATTGACAGTTCCTGAGAATATCTGTCTTACTATTTCCTCCCTGACACAGCTTGTCTTAATTCAAGTCTAAGTGTGTATGTACTTTGGGAGTGCAGGAGGAGGATCTAATCCCCATGGCTTTGCTTTTTGAGGAAGTAACCTATCTGGAGAATACACACACCATCTGCCTAAAGTGGAGCTCATTTTTCTGTATCAGCTGAAAATTCTGTGGGAGGATTAGGCTGTCAGTTGGAGGAATCTCTTTCTCTTTTTTCCTCTCTCTCTCTATGCACCTTTCTGTAACTGTGAGTGTACTCCCCACAGGAAACCAGGTTTTAGTTCCTCCCCATTTAGTATCAAATGTGTATTAAATGTTTGTAGCATGCTTTATATTTATACAATATAATTTGGTATATCTTAAGGTTTTGTAAGAACCTCATGATATAGGTACTGTTGTCCCATTTATATATTGGGGAAAATTGAGGAACAGATTAAACAGTGTGAAGCTGCGAAGTCATACAGTCAGTATGTGGTGAGAAACTTGTGATTCAAACTCAAGCCTCCAGAACTCTGACACCTCATCACTGCACACGGTGGCTCAGAGAACAATTATGGTGAACAGGAATCTGTATTAGCAGCTGCTATTGGAGCAGATTTTTAGGAATGCTGCTATTTGCCTAGTCAAAGAGTCTGATACTATTCTCATTCCAGTCTCATGCAGAAAATAAACTAAAATATATCGAGTTATTTTGTTTGGCATAAAATAACTTTTTTTATTTTATGGTATTTAGTAAAGTAAGGTATTCTGTTTACTTTGAATGCTGAGTGAAATACATTATTACATATTTAAGGAAAAAAATATTATCTTAAAAGGTCTATTATGATGAGAATTATTTCTTAAATCTATGCTGTCTTTCCTAGAAAAACAACGTGGTTTGAATAAACAGCATTTTAATTCATTTTTAAGATTAGGAATCTTTCTCTTGTTATGGCAATGAAATGCTCTAACAGAAATGGAATGTGAAAAATTCTCAATGCTATGCTATGTAAATAGTGTATAATAACTGTGAGAAGAGTTTAAGGAAAAATTACCAGTTTTCCACTTTTGATTAACATATCAATGAAGTCTTGTCTTTTTAACTTGGCGTTAAGTATTCTACTCTGGTGATGTAGAAAATCACAAATGGCAGATAAATAAGCATATGTTCCATCATCTCCATCTGGCACTCATGCGAGATATTACTAATCAATCACATGCTCTTTCCCGTTGAAACTAAATGTTATCTCAGAAACTTTTCAAGATAGGCCTTTCACCCTCCACTCTTAGTTGACTGGAGTTAGTATAGGTGTTCACTATATTCCATCTCTGACTTATTTTCCACCTCTGACTTAGACAATCCACTATTATCTCTACCATAGCTAAAAACAAAATATTTGTTAATTACTTATTATGCTGTGCTAAACAATGAAAACAGAATAATTTAAAAATTAAGATAGTTTTAAAATTTGTGGTAGGCTGCCATAAGAAACAATTTCTTAATTCACTTAGTTCACCAAATAAGTTTGTCACTTATGCACTTATACAAAGTGCATTGCAGATACCACTGGTTGTGTGTCCCCAGGGGACAATTGTCCACCCAAGGACTCTGGATCCTTCCAACAGTGGCTCTTCCATTTTCAAGGTTGCTGAGAAAAACCATAGCATATTTAACAATGTCAGTCTGCAAGTGACACAAATCACTTTTACTGATATTCACTGGCCAGAAAAAGTCACACCACCTAAATTAAATGCAAAGAAACTAGGAAATGTAGCCACTGACTGGACTTCCTCTTCCTAAATGAAACCGTGGAAGGAAGGATATCCTGAATATTTTAATAGGCAGCTAGTTAACTCTGAAAGAAACAGGCATGGTCCTTTACTCATCAGAGTTACCACCTAATGAAGTCTTTATTTCCAAACGGTGCTCTTTCTCAAGTTCTTCATCTTTAGCAGCATGTGCCCTTTAAAATCTATGGTTATCTATATATTTATACAACATTCACGTTATATGTATATATTTTCTTTATGTATATATTAATTTATTCACACCAACATCTACATACACAGACGCCGCCTAAATTTGAAACTGTTCATCTTTCTCAAATTAACACAAATTTATGTACTTCTCTTTTCTATCCTTGGCATTTTTTTTTACAGCTTTACTAATATAGAGCTGTTTTTGGATTCTTTATAAGCTTTTACTTAACCAGATCTATTCAATCTATAAATAAACATTAAGATTAATTTTCAGCTGTGTGGTTTTTTTTTATACTTTTTCCCAATGATCCTGAATCTACTTTGATCTGAAATGATCATAGCCCCTTCTCTCAAGTGGATTTCTTATTTCCAACCAACTGACATTTTTTTTTTACTACTGGCACATTTAGCTCCACATGACTAATTTTAACATATTTTATACTAAGATCTTTTTTTATTTGTTTATGGATGCTAACATTTTATCTTCTGAAGACATGCAACAGCATAATGCATTTCATGTAATTGTATTTATTGTGAATGGTGCTGCAATAAACATGAGAGTACAGGTGTCTCTTCAATATATTTATTTTCTTTCTTTATTTTTTGGATATATACCCAGCAGTGAGATTGCTAGATCATATGGTAGTTCTTTTAGTTTTTTGATAAACCTCCATATGAATTTTCACAGAGATTGACTGCACTAATTTATATAATCCCCAACAGTGTTCCCTTTTCTCAGGATCTTCACAAGCATTTATCATGTTTTTGCCTTTTTGATACTAGTCATTCTAACTGGGATAAGATAATATCTCAATGTGGTTTTGATTTGTATTTCCCTGGTGACTAGTGATGTTGAGCATTTTTTCATATACCTGATGATCATTTACATGTCTTCTTTTGAAAAATGTCCATTTAGCTCTTTTGCTCATTTTAAAATCAGATTATTTGTTTATTTGTTATTGAGTTGTTGGTTATTAATCCCCTTTCAGATATTTTTGTAAATATCTTCACCTCTTCTGTGGGTTGTCTCTTCACTTATTGTTTCCTGTGCTATACAGAAGCTTTTTAGCTTGATGAAATCTCATTTGTCAATTTTTACTTGGTTGCCTGTGCTTTTGAGGTCTTACACACACAAACATTTGCCCAAGTCAGCGTCCTAAAGCATTTGTTCAATGTTTTCTTCTGGTAATATAATAGTTTCTATTCTTATGTTTGAGTCGTTTATCCATGTTGATTTGATTTTTGTAATATGGTAAGAGCTAGGGGTCTAGTTTCATTCTTCTGCATACAGATATCCAGTTTTTCCAGAACTGTTTATTGAAGAGACTCTTTTCCCCATTGTATGTTCTTGGTGACTTGTGGAAAATTAGTTGGCTGTAAATGTATGGATTTATTTCTGGATTTCTATTCTATTCCATTGGTAGATGTGCCTGTTTTTATACTAATGTCATTCTTATTTGGTTGCTATAGGTTTGTAGTATACTTTGAAGTAAAGTGAAATGACAGCTCAAGCTTTGTTCTTTTTTGTTCAGGATTGCTTTGGCTATTCAGAGTCTTTTATGCTTCCATACAAATTTCAGTTGATTTTTCTAATTCCTCTTTTTTAAATAAAGATTGCATTGAATCTGTAGATTGCTTTGGGCAGTATAGACATTTTAGCAAAATTTCTTCTTCCAATCCATGAGCATGGAATATCTTTTCATTTTGTGTCTTCAATTTCTTTAATATATGTGTTTTATAGTTTTTATTGTAAATACTTTTTGCTTTTTTGATTATTTCCAGGTATTTTTTGTAGTGATTGCAAATTAGACTGCTTTTTATTTCTTTTTCAGCTTGTTCACTATTGGCATATAGAAATGTTACTGATCTTTTGTATGTTGATTTTGTATCTTGCAACTTTACCAAGTTGTTTATCAGTTTCAACAGTTTTTGATGGAGTTTAGGTTTTTTAAAATATAAATAAGATCATATCACCTGCAAATTTTTTCCTTTCCAAGTTAGATGTCCTTTATGTCTTTGTCTTGTCTAATTGCTCTGGCTACACATCCAGTAGTATGTTGAATAAAAGTGGTGAAAGTGGGTATACTTGTCTTGTTCCATTCATTGTGACACTAGCTATAGGTTTGTCATATAAGACCTTTGTTGTTTTGAGGTCTATTTCTTTTACACCAATTTTGTTGAGCATTTTCATTATGAAGGATATTGAATTTTATCCAATGCTCTTTCTAGAACTTACTGAATGTTTTTGTCATTGATTCTATTAAACTGGCTTATTTCTTGATTTCTGTATATTGAACTATCCTTGGCTCCCTGAGATGAATCCTACTTGGTCATGATAAATGATCTTTTTAATATGCTATTGACTTCAGTTTGCTAGTATTTTGTTGAGGATTTTTGCATCAATGTTCATCAGTGATATAGGTCTATAGTTTTCTTTGTCTAGTTTTGACATCAGGGCAATAGTGATCTTGTAGAATGGGTTTGGAAGTTTTCCTCCATCCCTATTTTTTTTGGCATAGTTTAAGTAGAATTAGTATTATTTGAAGATCTACTTCCTACCACTTTTGTCTAATAATGTACCGCCGTGGAGCCAGAAGCATTCGTGTTCCACATCAGCACAGTCATCACCTCCAGTATACTCCAGTCTTTGTATACCGCAGCTGTGCTACAACTGCCTCCCATTTTTAAATATTTCTTATTGTGATAAATATATACATAGAATTTACTATTGAAATCATTTCAAATGTACTTTTTAGTGGTATTAAATTCATTTATAATGTTTTACATCACCACCATTCATCTCCATAATTCTTTCTATCTCGTAAAACTGAAACTGTATACACATTGAACAATAACTTCCCATTCTTCCTACTTCTATGCTCTGGAAACAACTTTCACTTTCTCTGTGTTTTTCTTTATGATTTTTACTACTGTAAGTACATCATAACATATATAAGTGAGGTAAGTGAATCATACAGTATTTGCTTTTTTGTGACTTGTTTATTTCACATAACATGATGTTCTCAAAGTTCATCCACGCTGTAGCATGTATCAGAATTTCTTCTCCCTTTTAAGGCTGAATAATTTCCCATTGCATGAATACATTACATTTTGCTTATACATTCATCCATTGATTGACACCTGGGCTGCTTTCATATTGTAACTATTGTGAATAATATTGCTATGATATTACTTATAGCAATATTATTTATATATATTCTCTGAGATACATACATATATTTAGTGTGTGTGTGTGTGTGTGTGTGTGTGTGTGTGTGTGTGTGTATTTGAGACCATTATTTAAATATTTTGGATATATATCCAGAAGTAGAATTGCTAGATTGTATTAGAATATCATTTTTAATGTTTTGATAAACTGCATGCTGTTTTCCACAGTGGCTGTACCATTTGCATTCCCATCAGTAGTGTATAAGGATTCTAATTTATTCACATTCTCATTTCTCCATTTTTCACACATTCTTAAAGGAAGTCAAAATAAGAACTTTGCATTTAAGGGTAGATATTTCTCTGAGGTAAGGGGATAGATTTTAAAATTTATTTTAAGTGGAAATATGAGAATAGGGCTATAAATGGGCTATGAAAATCAACACAGATGATTAAAGTACAATGCAGGAATGTTGTGAGTAAGTTCTATTCTTTGTGGTATGCGTAGTATGTATGAAGATGGTGGCCTCCACATAAACGAAGTTGTTTTTAGAAACAGGCAGCTTAGAAATCATCGTGGAGTTGGAAATTCACATAGATGTTTAATCATTAGTAAGCTTCTTTTAGACTCTGAAAAAGCAGGGAAGTATTACCAGCATAGGGTACAAAATAAGTACAGATGAGATGAATCCAGTTTACCAAGAAATGGCAAAGCATTTGGATTTAGGAGAAAGTTTGTTAGAAAGAGAGGGAGATAAAGCACTTTTAGCATTTTACAAATATATTTATAATTTTGTATTTTATATTAATATTACTCGGAAACCATTTTTCCTTCTATTAGGTGAATTTTTTTTATCACATTCAAAGATATTCTGAATCAAAGATTGATTTCTTGTTGGATTTCTTTAATTCTAGCCATTAGTCAAGCTGCATTCTTTTAAAGTAGATGTTCTAAAATTACAAAAACTAAATTCTCTAAATATGTTTAGCAAAGAACACTCATTTAACAAAGATCCTAACAAAGACGCAAGAGGCAGATCATGGTTCTTTTACTTATATTTCTACTTTTTTGGTTAAATACAGCATATTTTTAAAATACATATATAAATAGCGAATTTTTTTGTTAGTCATTTTTTCTTGTTTGCCCAACGTTCTGGCTGAACCAATTTGTGCTAAATTGACTAAGGTATATGACCAACAGCAAACCAATATTATATTTGAAATAATAAATGTAGAAATGTAAATGATGTGGAAATTCATGTAAAACCTTTTTTTGATAAATAGGCTTAAACTATAACAAAATGAACCAAATAACATCTTTGTGTTTGTTCTTGCCTAAGGCTTGTATCCAAAAAGCATTATTGCTATAGCAATTGACTTTCTTGTATTCTAAAATAGCAAAGGATTTTTCAAAATGTTTTTAGGTAACCTGAAAAAAAGAAGGTGATTTATTTTCTACTGAGTCTTGTTACCAATCAATGGTAACAAGGATTGTAAAAGTTCCTTAGAGAACGCTTAATTATCTTTGAGATGCTCTCAGAAGAACTGAAAAGAAGCTTATAAAAAATTTTTTTTTCTAAGAACTGTTTTCACCCAATTAAACTATAACTGTTGAGTAGTTAGCCCATGTTATAAGCCTTTAGATTTTGAAGCAAATAAGGGAGAATCATTTTAGCTAAAGCAATAAAATATGCAATATGAAATTAATGGAGAACCAAACAATTGACTACATGAGTTTATTCTCAAAATGTTTCTGATTTGATCATAACTTTTTGATAATCTCCTCAATTTGCTTCTCCTTAGAAAAGGAAAAATCACTCAAAATAATTCATAAAAATTCATTAAAAGGTCTGTGATATTATGAAAATACTAAAGGAAAATAGAATCATTGTGATGATTCTTCACAAGTCTAAAATCATCAGAGACTAAAAATCCCTGCAGAAGTGATTTTTATTTAATTTCCCAGCTGAGTACGGCCTTTTCAGTGGAGGAAAACTTCTCCTAAGAGCTCTTTTGTCACTTGAAGTAACTTCAAGAAATGAGGATACAGCTCTTTCAGCCAAATTATTTGTTTAAAACTTGACAATAATTTTAATGAACTACTTCTGCATTGGCAAAGAGGACCGGAGATGGTTTAGGATTGTGACCTAAAAAGCCCTTTGTGATAGTGATATGACTTAAGGGTTTTTGCATCAACTTAATCTGTGACAGAAACTGTACATTAGGCAAGATATTTATGTCTATCATAATATTGCACATTTTCTTATTTTGTGCTACCTTTGATCTTTCCTGAGCCCATGTCAGGGAAATCACTGTTTAAATTGTAATGCACTAGCAAAGAGATGTATGCCAGTCTAAACCCCTTAGCCTGGATCAGGGAAATTAAATTCTGAATATAGATTTCATATTTGCTCCAAACATTTACTTGTTTCTCAACCTGAACATGCATTAATGACTCAAAGAACAAGAGACTGCTTTGTCCCTTGGTATTGAACACTTCATTGAGAAGATTGCTATGCATTTCACACTACTCCATTCCTATGGATACCAAAGCAGAGCTTTTGTATTTATCGGTGCTCGGTAGCATCCACTACACTGGACTTTGTGTTTCCACCAGCCATGTGATATGTGTGAACCAAGGAAGTGAGTCTGTGTCATTCCAAGGCACATGGGAAGCCACACTTAAAGTAGTTTCTTGTCCTCTCAATCCCAAAAGGGATAATATTTAATTAATTACTGGGGCAGAGCATTTTATGTTTGTAAATGTTTAATAAATGTCATAGCCCTTTTGAAGATAATTTAAATATTTTTGCCACCTTTTGATTCAAGTAAAACTGTAATAATTTCAGTTTAATGCAATTGAAAATCTGATGTCATTAAAGGATATTTCCTGCTAAATTCCAAGTCACAGGTTTGTGAGCCATCTCTGGACAAAGGCATCAATTCCTACGAAGTATTCAGCTTATTATATCAGGTTATTGTCACTCTTGCGGTGGGAGGTGGGAAACAAGAATTGATCAGCTCACAGAATTTGGTTAAGAAAGGGAAAAAGACGCCGGGCGCGGTGGCTCAAGCCTGTAATCCCAGCACTTTGGGAGGCCGAGGCGGGTGGATCACGAGGTCGAGAGATCGAGACCATCCTGGTCAACATGGTGAAACCCCATCTCTACTAAAAATACAAAAACTAGCTGGGCATGGTGGTGCGTGCTTGTAATCCCAGCTACTCAGGAGGCTGAGGCGGGAGAATTGCCTGAACCCAGGAGGCGGAGGTTGCGGTGAGCCGAGATCGCGCCATTGCATTCCAGCCTGGGTAACAAGAGCGAAACTCTGTCTCAAAAAAAAAAAAGAAAGGGAAAAAGACAAAAACAATACAAATTGCAAGTAGTTAGAGATATTAGTAAAATAAAAATATAATCTCAAGTATCAATTTCTTAAATTACTAGAAAAAATATAAGCAAAGTTACAACGATTATTATCATGTCAGATATGGGATCTGGGTAACTTTATTTGTATTTTGCAGTGATTTCTTAAGCTTCATGTCCACTGAGATAGTTTTACAAAGCTCTATTGGAAATGGAAATTTATATATCTATTACACTTCAGCAGATGGTGGGGATTTTTCCCTAAGTAAGTTCTATGTCTAGATTGTTATAGGTGGATGCAAAAGTCATGTGGTTTTTGCCATTTATTTTACCAGCAAAAACCACAATTAATTTGCACCAACCTAATAATTTTTTAAATTTTTAATAATTTGAATTAAAATAACTTAAATTTTATTGACATTAAATTTAGTTATTAAAATTAATTGGAGGAAGAGGAGTTGGAAATTTCCCTGGCATAAATATCTATAGTCTCCCCCTTCTGCGGTTTGAAAAACTAAGTCGGTAGCTAAGGAATCTGAAAGTCAGGCAAGGGCGTGTAATCGATCCTTTAACATCTTGTCAGCTTTTTGTTCCTTTAATTTTCAGCCTTCAATCCATTCAACCACCTTATCTTTATTAAGCATTCACTAAGAGCAGGAGTCAGCTGAGTCCTGGGCACACAGATATGAGAGCAAGGCAGATAAACCATTTGTCTTCATGGAGCTTATAGTCTGTGTTAGCCTGATGCTGAGCATGCCAGGGAGAAAACAGCAAGATCTGGGGAAGGAAGGCACATAAAATAAATAATTACAGCCTGATAGAAGTACTCTGATGGAGACTTGTGTTGACATTGCAGGGGAAGAGCACCACTTTTCTTAAGACTGTCCGTGAAATTGTCCTTCAGGAGGTAGCATTTGAGCTGAGTCACAAAGTGCACCAGAATTTAGACCTTGTTGCCATCGCTGAGTCATGAAAGTCTCAACTTCATTTCTCCTTCGTCCAACAGTTACGAGGAGCTTAGAGTAATCAGGAAACACTTCCTGGATGTAGTGGCATTTCAGGAGGCAGAAATATGATTGCAAGGCTTTTCAGCCCTGAGAAGGTCTGCTGGGCAGGAGGATCATTTTCTTTGAACTCAGGAGGACTGGCTTCCAGATGTTATCAGATCAGGGTCTATCTTAATATAAATTAGGGTGTAAGAAACTCAATAATACATGATTTGACTGAAATTTTAGGAAAAGACAACTTTTTCTCTCCCAAGTCTCTGTCCCTTCCCTGACACAGGAAATGAAACAAATTACATCATGATCAAGACATTCCTTCTAATAAAGGCTTCAAACTTTACCTAAAGAAAATGCCACTGTATTAAGTCTAGAATTTTTCCAAATATCTTTTGAAAGGCGCACGTCCTGGATATGTTTGTGATTTGAAAAAAGGTTTCATAATAATTACATCTGGGAAACACAGCAATCTATAGACCTCTCTTGAAAATTAACTATGCACTTGTGAATTAAGGAGTATAGGAAACCTGTGGTTAAAAAATAAGTGAACTGACCTTTGAACACCTCTCCCTCTAGAGTTTTTGCAGAACATCTGTTAATGCTGAAAGAGCTTTGAGGCACGTCAATCATTTTTAAACAGCAAGATAAGCTCCCTTTCCTCAGCTGGAGGGCACTGAGCTCCAATTGGTGGATGGAGGGAGGGAGGATGGGACAGGGAGAAGCAGAGGCGGACAGGAGAGGAGGATGGAAATAAGGAAGAGATTTTGGATAAGTGGAGAATTTTCTGGTCATCGCTGACACCTCTAGCTGATTGAGAGAAGACACTGCATGTCCTAAAATGCTTCCCTCTAGGGTTTGCTGTCATTTGTGGCCACATTCAGTCACTGGAAGTGTGAGGACTTTAAAGGATCTCAGGGCTAGATGTTCTGTTGGTTCAATTGCTTCCTCCTGGGGTCCTAATAACCAGTTTCTGATTCATAGCAACTTCAGATTCTGACATCTGAAGGTTATAGATACTATAAAATCTCTCCAGCATGAGCTTCCATGTACTCTTACCAAAATGCACACACTGACAGAATTATGACATGGGGCCAGGGGGACTGAATTGCTAGGCAGTGGGTCATAATAAAAATAAAAAGATGTCATCTACTTAAGAAGATATATGATGCCAGTAAATAATTTCAACCCTTTTCAAAATTCAATCCTTTGCAATTTCTTTACAAACAAAGGAAGGGCAGTTGTTACTAAAAATTACTATGCTAATTTTTAGTCACATTCATGCCTCTGAGCACATGTAAGGGATTCCAAGACAAAGATTACCTTCTTTAGCCTCCTTAAAATACTTAGAAATTAATATGTATTGTTATAAAGTATTATAAAGTAATATATGTTCTTTGGAAATATAAAAAATTGAAATACAAAAGTTATTATAAATAATATTTTGATGTACAGTATTTTAGGTTTTTTCAAGATGTGCATCTAAGTATTCATAAGTTTTTTAAACTTCATGTCTACTTCATTATACCTAATCTGTTGCAGACAAAATCTGTTTTGTAGACTTTCTTCATTCAAAAATGTAATGGCAGCATTTCTTTAGCCATTAAATATTCTACACAGTATGCCTTTATATGAGTATATAATTCTTTAACACAGCTAATTTTACTGTTTTATTCCCAGTGTTTTCATATTCTGACTTTTAAATCTTTTTGCTTGCCTTTGATATTTTTACTCAAAGTAAATCCCTATAGGCAAATTGCTGTGTCACAGTGTGTGAATGATTTTTAAAACTATAGAGTAACAAGTTGTCAAACCGCTTTCAAATATTATATATCTTACAGGTCTCTCAGGGGCTAAGTGGAAGAGCCAGTTTATTAGTGAGCGCTAGTCTTACTAATAAATGAGGATTTTAAAGGGCCAACAACAGTTCTTTAAATAAGTCTTCTTCTACTTGTATTTTACCCCAGATGTTCCTGGCTGTTTTCTAATTAAAGTAATCAGGTGAAGCCTTTCTTGCTCCTGTATGGGGTTGAAATCAGGGCTGAGAATTTTACATGGAGCTGTTTTTTGAAAAAACTCTAAGCTATACTACAGACATCTTTTATTTATTTGTTAGTGTTTAATATTGCAACTTTGAACGAGACAGAATAAAGCTATCACATTTTTCTTGTCAGTTTAAGTGGTTATAAAACAGCTGTGACACCAGCTTAATGAATGTAGAAATTTTGTATTAACTCTGGATAGATACCCATCTACATCTTCTTTTTATTAGATATTACCTACATAATAAAATAATACGTAAACACATGGAAATTACAGACCATCTTCTTTTTTAGAAACCCTAGTTTTTCTCACTTAATTGGGAGTTCTTATTTGATGACCACTTTTTAAAAAATAATGATGTTATAAGTATCAAAAAGCTTTTTAGGCAAATTGTACAGAATCAGAAATTCACTTTGTTATGGAGTCAATGTGATTTCATGGTTTAAGAAAGAGGTGCATTTTTTATGTTTCTCATAAGTACTGGACTTTGCACAAACAAAAGTCGGAAATTAAAATCCATATAAAGTGAAAAAGAAATGTAACTTTAATGTGTGGAAAACACCAAAAAGAGGGTGGCATATTAAAATGAATTAATAATTATTTGTATTTAAGTCTAAAGAAAATGTGCCAAAATAAATGAAAGATTATTTAGATTCTTCAGTCCACTGTTTTCTTAATCACATTGTTTAATTTCCTGAGGTTAAAATATAGATAAATGTATTAGCAAGGAGAGCTGCATTGATTAAAGATTCCTATTATTAGCTGTGAGATTTTCAAGGACATCCGTATGGACAGAAGTAGAATAGATTTCTTTTGACACAAAGAGACTAAAGGATATGAAAAATCCTGAGACCATTAGCGACCTATAATATCTCAAATAATAACCACTGAAAGAAGAAAATAGGTACACTAGCATACATGAATCCACCAAAAGGATAAGTTCTCAAAAATTTCTCCTAAATGGAAACATAAAACTTTATCATGAATGGTTAACATAAAGCTTTAGCACAAATAGTTAAATGAAGTAAAATTAAGTTTGCTTTTTCAAATAGATTTCCAACGTTTATAGACAGCACAGTATTTAGATGTCTTATTTGCACACCACCTCCATTTTAGCTGTAGATGACATCCTCAAAGGTTGACTGATGACGGGTTAGTGCTATTCTGTTCATTTCCAGAAATTATTTATAGATGCTGAGGCATAAATCCTCCTGTCTTGCTGTGCAAGGAAGGGGCTATGAAATCTTAAGTTATGGGTGCTACAGAAAGTAGTAAAGACAACATTTTGGAATTCTTCAAGTAACAGTTAGGACCTGTGAACTTAGAAATATATGATGGCAAAAATAATCACCACAGCAAGCATTTTCATTTAAAAAGAAGGAAATGACTTTAATACCTGAACAGAGAAATTGGATAAATATATGATGATCCTTCTTCCCAATGGAATCAACACAGTTAATTAGATTGAAATTTAAAGAGAATTTGTGATAGCTTGGGAAACTGCTATTAACAGTAGTCAACTATGAAAAAATTAAAAATAATTTTAAAAATTCCTTATGTCTAAAAAGGCTGAAAGAAAATACAGAGGTCGATCATTACTTGATTTGCTGTTCATGAACACTGTGTGTTATTCTTACTTTCCAACGTTTATGAATTTTGCAAATTTTCTCTCATAAACCTCTATTAATTATTTCGATGATACAACCCACTCTTATTTTAAACTCCACTGTGGGTCCCATGAGCAGTGCACAGAGGGGGCCGTTGTGCAGCTCTGAGAGAGGGGGCTGTGCCTGGTTTGGTGCTCCTCCTCTGGGCGGCTTTGCTATCCCAGCTGTCCGCTTGTTCTTCCCTTTCAGCCTCTTATCAGTGCTGCTTTCTGCAAGTTTTCCATTTTTCTTTATAAATTTTTCACAGGTAAAGGACCTGTCTTTTTTTTTTTCCTTTGACCCATTTATTTAAAAAGACTTCAAACAAAAGGATCTTCATGTAAACCTGGCATGAGAAGATGTCCATTAGTTACTCAGGATAGAGGGCAAAGAGGTTATAGATAGGAAGTATTTTCAAGGGCTATCTTGTGCTGCCTTTGTAAGAAGTTGAATTTAGTTGTTTGAAGTAATTACTTAGGAGGAAATGCAGAAGAGTTTCGTAGAAAAAAATGGCAACCAGAATGACATTCCATCCGCCAGATTTTTAAAATTCCTTCACTCCGAAATTCCTTTGTCAGCTAAAACTGTTTTCTGGGTCAGTGTCCTTAGGTGAGCCTTGTTCGTGTGCAGTATCAAAACCAGTGCTGACACCTGTTACTGTGGTTTCATTTTCCTTTTTGCATCTTTATGTTTCTTCCGACAATCCATACAAAGGTTGCCTGTTCTGGCCTCTCAGGAGTTCCTGCTAATATTATTTCCTACTCCCCTCCAGAATAAATCAGAACCCATTTGAAGTCTTTCATCATTCTTGTAGAAAAAGAAAAATCTAGTGGTCTGTTTCTCAGGTAATGATGCTTCTCCAGAACTGGGCTTTCTGTGATCTGTTTCTTCAGTAACATCTTTCTTTTCTGAACTGCTGTCTTGGAAATGAGGGTCTTCCTGCCAGAAAATCTTTCCAAGTTTCACTGTTTCAACTCTGTAGGTCTCTTCCTTTATGTCTTTAGTGTCTGAATCAAAAAGGGAGAATGTGAACCCGCCAGGCTGCTCAGCCCCACTGGTCAGAGCTACAGGGTTCTGGATTTCCTCAGGTTTCTCTTTATCACAGTTCTCATTCCAGGATGTGTACTCTTCCTTTTCACTGGTATATTTTGTAGTTTGGAATATTTCTTTCAGATCCATAGCAATGTTATAATACATTTCTTTAGACACCTCAGGTAGCTTCTCAGCTTCCTCCCAAAGGACCCATCTTTATTTGAAGCAAAGAATAAAATCAGTCTTTGATTTCTCTGTTTAACTATATTTTGTGTTAGAAATTGGTATGCTAAAATCAGATGCCACCTGTATTCACAAATAGGGTGATGTTTGTGTTGTGCCTGATTACACTGTGAGTCCCACTCATCCTCTCTGTGGCTCATGGGTGCACTTGTGAGTGTATCTGTCACCTGGAATCACATCAGGTCACCTACCATGTTATTGCTCTCCTACTGGGGCTCCCACTTGTAAGGGACATCAATAAGGCCAGTGTCAGGACTAGCCAAAATTTTTTTTGAGACAGAGTCTCACTCTGTTGCCCAGGTTGGAGTGCAGTGGCACAATCTCAGCTCACTGCAACCTCCATCTCCTGAGTTCAAGTGATTCTCCTGCCTCAGCCTTCTGAGTAGCTGGGACTACAGGTGTATGCCACCATGCCCAGCGAAGTTTTTATTTTTTGGTGGAGACAGGGTTTCACCGTGTTGTCCAGGCTGGTCTTGAACCCCTGACCTCAAATGACTCACTTGTCTTGGCTTCCCAGAGTGTTGGGATTACAGGTGTGAACCACTGTGCCCAGCCAAGAACAGCCACTATTAAAATCCCAATGTTCATTCTCAAGAGCTCTAATATCCTCAAAGGGGCTGAAGTCCAGGTGCAGGAGCAGTGTTGGTGTTGGGGAACTGGAAGAGGCCAGTGTGACTAGACCATAGAAAGCAAGCAGAGCATGACAGAACTTTAGGCTGGAGAGCCAGGTGGGGCAAATTAGGCAAGATCTCCTAGGCCAAGTTAATTAAAGATGTGAGGCTTTATCCAAGGATCACCAGGTAGCTCTTGAAAGATTTTAAGCAGGAAAGAGTGATATGATCCAATGTGAAAAGTAATTGATGATCTCGACATGGTCCACACTGGCACAACTGGTGAGAAATAAACAAGGGTGAGAGCCTGGGTCTTTTGAATTAGGAGATAAGGAATCTGTCCACAACTATAGAAAGGATTCTGGTAAGTGCAATTTACAGTTTACAAATTATAAGGGAGATGCCACATTTGAAGAGATTGTTAGGACAATTACCATGCAGCTCCAGTTTCTCTGTTAGTATAATTTTGATCCCAGCCAACTCATGCTTTTCTGTCTTAAAATGCCCAAACTTAGCAGGTGTTTAAGCCTGGAAGCAAGAAAGCAAATTAAAAATACCAACATCATTTTGGTTAAGGAATTGAGTTCCTTCAAGTGTCTCTGCACTTAAACATTCATCCTGAGTTAAAAAAAAAAAAAATTGTATCCAGCACACAGTTTGTTCCTCCTCATGTTACTTTCTATGTCAGACTTAGCAATCTCAACACTCCATCCAATCTAATTCAGAATCATTAACATTTGTACTTAGCCACATGGATTCAAATGCTGAATGTTTGGAACATTTGCAGGCAGATGTTATCAAAGATGTTCTCTTTTTACAGTTTCCTCAGTCAATTTGCAGAGAACAACCATTGCCACTGAACATGAGGTGCAGTCAACATAGAAGCAGTTTTTTGTTTGTTTGCTGTTGGCTTCTGAGCATGTGCTTATATTGGGAAAGTGTTGCACTTTACTGCATTCAAATACGTATTGCTTCAATTATGGTTTGTTGTTGCTGTTTTTGTAAATTTACTTTAATCAGTTAAGAAGCAGATATTAATGTGAGAAGAATGTGTTTTCCTTTAGATGTTGATGTTAATAGAAAGACACTCGGGACCCACTTTTTCATTGATTTCAGCCTTTCTTTATAACTAAAATTGGGTCCTTTGCTTTTACTAAAATATGCATTTTATTTACTTCTTTTTGCAATTCCAAGGCTGGGTAGTTCTTGAACTGGGAAAACAACATTACCTCTAATATTGATTTGTCAGTCTTCTTATTTACCTTCCACACTGAACACTAAAAGGACCTAGAAAATAAATACCAAAGTCCAACCCAAACTAAAGGTGCGCTTCATATGCGAATTTTATGGCTTCTCTGATCTTATTCATAAATTACTATCAATCAAAGGATTCTTGTCCAAGCTTCACTGGGGATGAAAAGCTGGTCAAGATTCAGACAAAATTTGTTACTGAAACGAGAGCATTTTTGTTAGTAGATATGGAAAGAATCAGTCTAGCCAATATATTAGCAAATATGTCACTTTTTAAAAGTTCTCTTCTCTTACCATAGGTCATCATGCCTAACTCTGCTCTTCACCAAATATTTTCCATTTCCTTCATTGCCATTAAAGCTCCTTCATCTTGAAACTCTTGTTACTGGAAGGTTTCCCTGTGACCTGTGTACAAATTGATTCTCAAGTTTTTGTTATTAAAAGACCCAGACCTCTTGCTCTTCATTAACTCTCTAATGACCATACCGGCTTCCTTTCTTTCTTCTTTTTTTTCTTTTCCTTCCTCTTCCCCTTCCTTCCTTCCCTCCCTCCCTCCCTCCCTTCCTTCCTTCCCTCCCTCCCTCCCTTCCCTCCCTCCCTCCCTCCCTTCCTCCCTCCCTTCCCTTCCTTCCTTCCTTCCCTCCCTCCCTTCCTTCCTTCCTTCCCTCCCTCCCTCCTTCTTTCCTTCTCCTTTAAGAGAAACATAAGGACTATGAAATAAATATGTCAATGAAAGACCTTGGCATGCAGTGTTCCAGAAAGATTAATGTAGCCATGGGCTGCCAGAGGCAAGTAGATCAGTTTTCTGGCTATTGCAAGAGTTTATTCAGTGCAAGGTGATGAATGTTCACACAAAACTGCTGTTCGAAATATCCTAATTTATTTCAACTGCCATGGCTTTTTCAAAATTTATCCTCAAAATCATCCTCAGGGTGGAACCCGTCTTGTGCAGCCATGTTACCTGCCTCCATTTGAAGGCTTCATCTGGTGGTACTTAATCAACATTCACCTTGTTTTTTTGTTTTGTTTCCAATTCTGTTTCTACTTTGTTTTACCTCTTGCTTTTCATGATATCTATAGTTTTGAGTAGAAATATTCCCTAGGAACTTTAGGTCTTATTGATATAAAAGGCTAAGCTTTTTATTATTTTTTAAAGAAATAGTAAATAATATTGCTGATTTTAAAAGAGTATGTACTATTTTGACTACTGTAGTTGTGGTATTTTGTTTTATTTTATTTTGTTTTTGGTATCCCTTTATATCCTGTTAAGATGAGTCACTTTTCCTGAGTCTTCATTATAGACATATTTGAAAAGATTTAACATCTTTACAATGTTGAATTGTCTATCAATCAAGGAAAAGAGTGTAACTTCATTTATTCAAGTTTCTATATCTGTAAGTGGAATTACTAAAGCTCGAAAATCTAAAACATTTTTTATAATGCCTTGTGCATTGTTTATATAACTATTATAATAATTCCTAAATATTTTATCTTGTGAGTTTTAATATTATTTTTAATTTTATTTTTATTTGATTATGCCTGTTTTAGGTAAATTTTTGAAAGCTAATCTCATGTCAAACAACTTCCCAGAACTATCTTATACTTTTTAAAAATGTGCTTGTTAACTCCATTAAATTTGCCTTGTAGATGAGCATGTATTAGTAAGTAATAATTTTCTTATCTATTCCTATTCTATCCTTATACATATTATTTTATTTTCTCATTACATTTTCCAGGATCTTTAGTGCTATCTAAAAAAAAATCTAATCTAATTAAAAACATTGGTAAGAAACATCTTTTTCTCATTCCCTTCTTTAAAAAATATTTACCAAATCACCCTATTATGTGTGGGGTTTTGATAAATTCTCTTTGTCAAGTTAAGGGATTTGCCTTTATTTTTAAGTTTCCCAGACTTTGATTAATAAACTGAATTTCATTCCTTTTTTCTTTATTTTTGCATCTGGGAAAATCTTATACATTTTCCTATTATTTTGTTAAGTTGATGACTTGTATTGATAGATGTTCTGATATTAAATCATTATTTTATTTTTTATTGAACATAATACATTTCTATTAAATTGTTGAGATATAAAAGCTAATTTAATTAATTTGTTTTTTTACACCTGAGAAATGCCTATACAATTTTTTGTCTTCTTTTTTTAAATTTTTTGTCTTTCATTATCCAGTTTAGCTTATTTACTAGAATTCTTTTTAAAACTGTTAGAGCCTTGTGCTATTTTGGTGGAAAGGAATCTATTTGATTCATATTTCAATTTTTAATAGTCATTGTCTATTCGTTAGACTAATATTACTAGTTTGGAATTTTTATGTTTTTCTAGAAATGTATTCTATTTTAGATTTCCAAATTTGTTGGCATATGTATGCACAAAATACTACTTCATTATTATAGCCTTAATATTTGGAGATATTTATCTTTTAAATGCTATAATTTATTTATTTGGTCTATTACTCTCCCATAGACACTTAAAAATAAGTATTAACAGAAGTTACCTAGCTTTCAATATTTTCAAATAATCAAATTTGGTTTCCTCATCTTTTTTAGTTGTTAATGTTTTTTATTTCACTGATTATTGCCTTTAATTTTTTATTTTCTTTTTATTTTTTGGCTTATTACAGTACTTTCTCATGTTTTTTTATGTCTAACTTGTTTTCATTTCCTCCTGTGGCCTGATAAATCCTTTGAAAGCTGTACTTTTTCTATAAATTTCTTGATTGAGCTATGCCCTCAATTGTTGATATATAGGCTTTTGTCACTTAGCTATAAATTGTTCCTTATTCCCCCATACTATTACCATTTTGACCCAAGTTCATCTGGTTGTAAGTGTTTTAGGACACAAATATATCCATTTTTAAACTCTTTTCTTCATTGATATAATTATTTTTCACGTGATCAGTGACAATAATATGTATGGTATTGATGTTTTGAAATTTACTGAGGCTTCCTTTGAGAGTTCATTCAGCACTGACTTCTGTGTATATTCTATGTGTGCTTAAGGTGTCTTTTCTCCTTGTCTGATGTGATATTGAGCATATATCTATTAAGTTTATGAGTTATCTTACTCAAAATTCTAGAATTTTTCTTATTCTTTTATCTTTATCAGTTTCTAAGTTTTCTCTTTTAAAACCCCAATCACAATTGTTCATGAATCTAATTTTCCTATAGATGTGATTATTTATGCTTTCTTGTATTTCAAGTATAGATAAACTCATAACTGTTTATGATTATTATGGCCTTTTCACTTACTATCTTTCTCAATATTATCTATTGTCCTTCATTATTGCTTTCAATCTACTTGTTATCCTACATTATATTTTAACTGGTATTTTACTTTATGGGACAAAGTCTCATTCACTCTGTCACCCAGGCTGGAGTACAGTGGCACAATCTCAGCTCATTGCAACCTCCACTTTTCAGTTCAAGCGATTCTCCTGCCTCAGACTCCTGAGTAGCTGGGACTACAGGTGCCACCATGCCTGGCTTATTTTGTGTTTTTAGTACAGACCAGGTTTTATTATGTTGGCCAAGATGGTTTTGAACTCCTGTCCTCAAGTGATCTGCCCACCTCGGCCTTCCAAAGTGCTGGGATTTACAGGAGGGCATGAGCCATTGCACCCAACCTTGACTGACATTTTAATTGCCAATGCAACTGTCAATTAGTTATTATTATTATTTTATATTTTTGTCCTCTTTCTTTTTGATTTTTTCTGCATCTTTTTGCCACTAATACGTATATCTCACAGGTAATATTTTAGATCAATTTTTAAAAATTCATTCTTATAAAAATAATAGAAACTATGCTCCAAGCAGTCTTGTAAGCACTTTGCTTGGATCATCTCATTTCATTTATATAAAGCTCTGACAGGCATTACTGTTAGCATTACTTTATATATATACAAAAACAGCCAGTGGAATTTTAAATAACTTGCCTGAAGATACACAGTTAATGGTTCCAAAACTTGGACCTGAGCCTATATTCTTTACCACTATGACATGCTGCCTTCTAATAAATTTATAATGCCTTTTTTATTAATATATAATACATGTACATATTTTTGGGATACAAGTGATAATTTGATAAATTTATATAATATGTGAGGGACAAATCAGGGTAATTGAGATATTCGTCACCTTAAAATTTTATCTTTTCTTCATGCTAGTAACCTTCAAATTATTATCTTCTAGCTATTTTGAAATGTACAGTCAATTAATATTAACTATATTCACCATATTGATCTGTTGAACACTAGGTCTTATTTCTTCTTTCTAACTGTATATTTCTCTCAACTAATCAACATCTTTCTATCCCTCCTCCCCACCTCTTGTAACAACCAATCTACTATTTCCATGAAATCCACTTTTTTAGGTTCCACCTATGACTGAGAACATGCAGTATTCATCTGTATTTTTCTTAACCAAATCACCTCCAGTTCTATCCATGTTGCTAGAAATTATAGGATTTCATTATTTTTTATCTTTTAGTAATATTCCATTAGGTATACATACATCACATTTTCTTTATCCATTCATGGATAATTAGACTGATTCTGTATTTTGGCTATTGTTAATAGTGTCAGTCATGAGAGTGCAGGTATCTCTTCAGCATATTTATTTCCTTTCTCTTGAATATATACCCAATAACTAAATTGCTGAATCATATGATAGTTCTATTTTTAGTTTATGAGAAACATCCATATACTTTTTCTTAATGGCTGTACCAATTTATATAACCACCACAATGTACTAATGTTCTGCTTTCTCCACATTCTCACCAGCATCTGTTATTCCCTGTCTTTTTTGATAAAAGCTATTTTAACCATGGTGCGATGATATCTCATTGTGGCTTTGATTTGAAGTTTTCCGATGATTAAAGATGTTGAGTGTTTTCCATATACCTATTGGCCATTTATATGACTTTTTGTTTTTTTGGAAATAACTATTCAGAACTTTTGCCCATTTTTAAATCCATTTTCTTATTTTTTGCTGTTGAGTTGTTTGAGTTCTTTAGATATTCTAGTTATGAACCCTTCATCAGATAATTTGCAAATATGTTGTCCTCTTTTGTAAGTTATCACTCCACTTTGTTGATTGTTTCCTTTGCTATGAAGAAGCTTTTTAACTTGATGTGATTCCATACATCAATGTTTGCTTTAGTTGTCTGCGCTTTTGAGGTCTTACATACACAAAAGTCTCTGTCTGCACCGACATCCTGGAGAGTTTCCCCAACATTTTCTTTTAGAAGTTTGATATAAGTCTAAAGTTTAAGTCTTTAATCCATTTTTATGTTATTTTATTTTTGTATGTGGTGAGAGATTGGGGTCTTGTTTTATTCTTCTGTTTATGGATATCTAGTTCTTCTAGCACTATTTGAGGATTTTTATCATAAAGGGATGTTGAATTTTATTAAATATTTTTAACATCTATTGAAATGATCATATGCTTCTTATTTTTAGTTCTGTTAATATTGATATATCCTGCTTATTGATTTGCATACATGAATCATCCTTGCATCCCTGAATTGAATCTCAGTTAATCATGGTGAATAATCTTTTTAATGTATTGTTGAATTTGGTTTGCTAGTAATTTGTTCAAACTTTTTGCATCCATTTTCATCAGTTTCATTTTTATCTATTTCATTTTCTACATATTGGCCTGTAATTTTTGTTGTGTCCTTTTCTGGTTTTTGTATCAGGGTAATGCTGGCCTCATAAAATAAGTTTGAAAGTATTCCCTCTTCTTCAATTGTTTTAAAAAGTTGAATAGAAGAATTACTCATTCTTCCTTAAGTTTTCTTAAAACTTAGCAGTGAAGCAATCAGTTCCTGGATTTTTCTTTGATGGGAGATTTTTTATTAGAACGTAGACCCTGTTTCTCATTATTGGTTTGTTTAGGTTTTTTATAACTTCATAGTTAAATTTTAGTTGGTTATAAATGCCAAGTAGTTTATCTATTTCTTCTCTGTTTTCCAATTTGTTGACATATAATTGTTCATAGTAGTCTTTAATGATTCTTTGTATTTCTGTGGTCTCAGTTGTTATGTTTCTTTTTTTATTTCTGATTTTATTTGTTTGAGTCTTGTCTTTTCTTCTTAGTTAATCTAACTAAAAGTTTGTCAGTTTTTCTTATCATTTCAAAAACCAACTTTTGTTTTATTTATCTTATGTGTTTTTGGTCTCAATTTTATTTATCTTATGTGTTTTTGGTCTTTATTTATCTTATGTGTTTTGGTCTTACCTTATTTATATTCATTTTATTTGTCTTATATGTTTTTGGTCTCAATTTCATTTATTTCTCATTTTCAGGAATTCTGAATGTTTTATATTTCAATCTCTTTGCTAAATTTCTCTGATAAATTTCTGTGTCATCTTGGAGATTACTGAGTTTCCTTAAAACTTCTATTTTTAGTTTTTGGTCAAAGAGCTCACATATCATCATCTTGGTAGAATCAGACACTTGGTTTCTTGCTTTGTTGAAGTCATAGCTTCCTGTTTGCTATTGTGTCTTGTGGATCTGTGTCTACGACTTTGCATTGAAGAATCCTTATTCTATTCTAGTTATTATTTATTCCAGGCTTCTCTGCCTGGCTTGTATTGGATATGTTTAATTAGCTTGTTGAATTTATTTATTTTTTCCTTCTAGGTTGCTACCACCTGTTCAGGATTAGTTGGTGACTTAAGCCCAGGTTTGTTTCAGCTTCGGTAAACAATTATAGTGTTGACTTTCTCAAATGGGTGGTCCCAATGGTGATATCCTAGCAGTGTAGTCTGGCTGGCCAGAAGTTTGTGGCCAGGGACCTGTGGAATGTACTTTCTACATTCAGCAGCACCATGCTGAATAACAACTCTAATTTGATATCTCTTTCAGCAGAGTTACATAAAAGAGTTTCCAGGTCTAGAGATCGTAGCGTCACCTCTACCCATTGTCTCTGGCTGTATTCAGTATATTTCTCCTATCAAGCACTCTTGATGCTTTCTGTGTCAGAAGTAGGTCTCCTGCCAGGGAACCCAGAATGCTGAGGAAACTGATAGTTCACCTTGATCTCACTTTTTCTAGAGTAGAAGTTGTGAATCAAGAGAAATTTTCTGCACCATTTGTGTCAAACAGATTAGGAGACAAGGCATCAAAGATATGGAAGTATGATTCTCTTATTGTCTACTCAGAGTTTTTTTTTTTTTTTAATTTGTCTGCAGCCCTAGGAACTGTCTCATCCTCATATTTGAGTTCTAGCATATCACTGGTGATAATATAAGAATTGTATATTCATTTTTGGTTTTCTGATGGGGGTGTGTAAAGCCAACTTGCTTCTATGCCACAACTTTGGAACTGGAAACCCAAATTCAGTCTTTATTTCAATTCTTATATTTTCATACATGACACCTCCATTTGGTTCTTCTTTTAAATTATTTTTTCTTGACTCATGGTTTTATTCTCCCCCTTTCTTTCAGTAAGGATATTACCTATGCTTATTAAAAATTATTTCTATTATTTTTGTTTCTTCCAATACAGATTGTTTTCTTTCTTATTAGTGTTTGCCAATCCACAGAAATATTTTTCATCAGGTGTTATTTGATAGACATTTGACTAATTGTTTTAATACACAGAAAAACTTACTAGATAGGTATTAAAAATAGTCCCATCTTATCCATTAGGAAATTTTACACCAAGAGATTTGGCAACTTACCCAAGTTCAGGCAAATCCCAGCTCCATTACTAAGCAAGTGGTGGCTCCATTACTAAGTAACTACTTGCAAGTAGTAAAGAAACTGCTTGCTTAGTAATGGAGCTGGGATTTGTCTGAACTTGGGTAACTTACTAAGCAAGTAATGGAGCTAGGGTTAAACCCACATATTCTGACTCTACCACCACTCAAATTCTATACCATTGTATATATATTTCAAAAGATAAAATAGATATATTTATCTCAATGGCCATGCACAAGAATATATAGTTACAATGGGAATAGGAAAGAGTTATCAAGTAGAGCTTATACCTAATGACTCTATTATTTGGGAGAGTTTCTTAGAGAAACTGAAGCTTGAGTTGTTATTTTTCTTGAAGTCTAGGTGTGAGATGACCAAAATGTATAAGAAATTGTGTTTGTAAATATAGTTAGTTAATAATACTTGACTTTTTCCAGTATGCCAGGGACTGGATTAATCATTTTGCATATATCCTCTGGAACAGATATTGTAATTGTACCCATTTTTCTTATAGGGAAATTGAGCCCCAGAGAGGTTAAATAAAATTGCCCACATAAATGCTGGGGCTGAGGCCAAACTTTGAACCTAATCAATTTGGTTCTTGAGTATATACTTCCAACTATTTTTTGTTTACTTCTTGTATCATACAGTTATAAGGAAGTGAGAAAGTGAAATATAAGTTGGGGAGGCACCAAGACATCAAACGAATGAAGTACATGATGCAAGTTCAGAATACAGTGGTAGAGATGGTGAGAGTCTCATTCTAAATTGGTCCTCCCTGTCTTCACACATTGCTCTCCTCTCCTTAGGCAGCCCGGTTTTCTTTCTATATGGTTTTCTCTTACCCCATCAAAAATCTGCATTCAAAATAAGAGCTGCAAAATTCATTCATGCTGAAGTCTGGGGACTGGAAGTTAGTTGTTTATTCTAGGTCTAATGGTAAGAGACCGCATGAGAAGAAAATTTTAGATTCCAGAATATTTCAGGCATATAGAGATTATATTTGGTAAGCAATAAAATCATAGATTGCAAAATAATACATTTATAGACATGAATAAAGAAAATGCCATGGTAGCAGTTTAGAGTGGCAAGAAGTGATGGTAAGTTGTTATGAAGCCATAGCAATTGCTAACTTATTATAGATACTAACAATTGAATATCCTGAAAACATCTTCTGTTCTAACTGGAGTAAAAATGCCCATTTATTCACTTTGCCAATTTTAGGATTCAACCTGAAGCCAAATAAGTTTAAGTGAAACTAAGAAATTCCTTTTACTAGTTGATAAGTCAGCTAATTGAGGTTTATGTGAAGTGGTTGTAGAGTCTTCCCTCAATAATAATACATAGAAGAGATCTTGGCATATGATAACAGACATGGTTGTGACACTGAAGGCAGAGTTAGTGTTGACTGCAGAATCAGCAGATGAAGCCCAGGCACGGAAGCTCCAGAACTGTGGCTATTATGCTCTGCTGTGTGGTTGTCTCATGTAATCTACAACATAGCTCTGGATCAGAATGTAGAACCTGGATCCCAGCAGAAGGAAAAAAAAATCAAATTTATAAATTAAGCATCTTGAAAGAATATCTGATGTTATTGTGGTGTGATATATTTTGAACACACTATGGGCTTGTGAAAGACGAAGGTAAGACATGACTAATCCACTTTGTAAGTGAGGAACAGATACAGTGTGCAGTGAGAGGTAGAGTGATTTTTCCCAAAAGGTCATACAGGTAGTACTTATGCAATATAGAGAAGATTAATTATGTTTTAACATCAATTTTAAAAATATTGAATAGAAGTATAATTATCTTTTTATTACATTAGTTTGGATCACAGTTCTTTGGAGAATAGGCAGCTATCACTCATGACTATGGTTATAGTCATGGCTATGTAATTTTAAAGCAGTATATTCTTGTAAAATACAATTAACCAAAAATCAAGTGCTCATCATTGAATACCCTCCCTTGTCCTCCCCTCCCTTCCCCTCCCATCCCTTTCCCTCCTCTCTCCTTCTCTCCCCTTCCCTCCCCTCCTCTCCCCCTGCTTGTTTTTTCCTTCCACTCCCCTCCCCTTCCCTTCCTTTCCCCTTCTTCTCCCCATGCCCCTCCTGCCCTCCCCTTTCCCCTCTCCCCTCCCCTCGTCTTCCCTCCCCTCACCTCTCCTCCTTTCTCCTCTCTTCTCTTCTTTCATTGAATCACTTTTCTCTTTTAGGTACTGCAAAGTCTGTGAATTTGGACAGCCTTGTTGTCAAACGTCATTGTCAGATAATGAAAATATTCTAGATGACTTGCAGGAGAGGTAGAGGAAACTCTAGGGGGTGTCTCTGGGCGATATGATTATACATTCAGTAATATTTACATTGATTTTCTTTACACCGATTGCTAGCTCTGTTCTTCCAAAAATATCCTTGCCTTCATATGTTTGTCAAAGCACTATTCACATGGAATCAACATAGGCACCCATCAGGGGTGGATTGAATAAAGAAAACGTGGTTAAATATACTCCATGGAATACTATGAAGCCATCAAAAAGAACAAAACCCTGTCATTTGCAGCAACATGAATACAGTTGGAGGCCATTATCCTAAGTGAATTAATGCAGAAACAGGAAATCAAGTACTACATGTTCCCATTTATAAGTGGGAGCGAAACATTGTGTATTCATGGAGATAAAGATGGCAATGATAGACACTGTGGACTACAAGAGGTGGAAGGGAAGAAGGGAGGAGGACATGGGCTGAAACACTGATTGAGTACTATGCTCACTACCTGAGTGACTGGATCAATTGCACCCAAACCTCAGCATCATGCAATATACGCATGTCACACACTTGCACGTGTATCTCCTGCATCTACAATGAAAGTTGAAATTTTTTTCAAAAATTTACCTCACAGTGTACATGTTTGAAAGTATTCAAGAAAATATAAAATAAGTGTCTCTTCCTTGAAAGGAATAACTATCACACACACACCAATAAAATTGCAAGCTTGTTAGCCTGAAATAGATTTATCGGGGAATTTCTTTTTGTCGGTTTTCATTGTTTGAAAATACAGTAGTCCCTCCTTATCTTTGGGGGATATGTTCCAAGTCCCTCAGTGGATGCATGAACCATGGATAATACTCAACCCTACATATGCTACATTTTTTTTCTATGAGATAACAGAGACAGCTACTATGTGACAAATGGATAGGTAGTCTGTGCAGCTTGATATGCTGGGCAAAAGGATGATTGATGTCTCCAGTTGGCACAAAATTTCATCATGCTACTCAAAACACACACAATTGGAAACTTATGAATTATTTCTGGAATTTTCATTTAATATTTTTGGGCCACAGTTGGCCACGAGTAACTGAAACCACACAGAGCAAAACTGTGGATAAGCAGGAACTACAGTGCTAGGAGTCTTAAGAAATGGAAGCCTTTCTTGATCTCTGAGAGGGCGCTTTTCCTGATACATATCTGAAGTCAGCATTCAGTCACTGAATCATAGATTTGCCTTGGCCTTTCCCCCAGCACAGTTTGTACTTTCACCTGGGGCAGCAAGGTGGAGATATAGGACCCAGTTGTTGCTGTAAATTGAATATACACGTTTCCATTTATCTCAGCCTTAGTATGAATATTTCCCACTCTGTGATGTGATTTCGGAGCTATTACAATCTGAGCAAAATTTTTAAAATCATGGCTTGGATCAGGTGATAATAATCCTGATGCACCCAGCCTTCATTAGAACGATTTCTCGAGCTTTGTGTACAGTTCTAGGTACTATGAGAATGTAACTGAAAAGTGCCCATGACCTTTCTCTTTGTGCCATTCTTCTCATTTTAAATTATCATGCTTAAAGTGTTTGCCTTTCTTAGCCATCTTTAAGCTCCGTGAATGAAAGTGCTGTGCTTTTCTATTCATTCACATATCTCCAGTGATTGGCATGTAGCAGGTGCTTAAGTAATATTTATTAAATGAATAAAGATGGAAACGAAAATAATGAAAGTTTGGGAACTTGTGTACACAACAATATTACATGGCTGAATAGGGACTGTTTATGGAGAAAGGACTGCCTTAGGGAGGGATGTAAACATCATCTTGAAATATATGAAAAGACCATGAATGGAACAGGGATTTTTTATTTTATGTTATTTATTTTATGTTACTCCAGGGGGAAATATAAAGATCTGTTACTTGGTTAAAGCTACTGGTAAGTGTTTTGGTTCAGGAGAACTTGAAAATAAATCAGAGTGTTCACACATGAGCAAAGAAAGGTAGCTTGCAAATTACCAAGCTCTCTGGCACCGGTAGTGTTCACATGGAGATGAGCTGATCATTGCAGCGATGGGTGATAGAGCATATTCTTTCATCTGTTGGAGGGTAGGCATGCTGCCTTTGAAGTCCTCTCTAACTAAGGTTGTGTAATTTTGATGTAATTGAGCACGTGATGATTTCCATTTGCTGCTTGTAAATCTTATTTTTTGTCTTTTAAAAATGCTTCCTGATTTCATTTGAAAATCCATGTTCTCATTTTTCTAGCTGTGCGTTCTTTTTCCTAGGCACATAATAATTGGTTATATATATATATATATAATATATATATATATATTACTCACACTTCATTATATGTATATATATATATGAAGTACAGTTTACCATTGATTTAAATTTACAGAAATAATTCTTAGTATATTTTTAGTGTATTACATTATGCATATGTGCATAATCAAAAATAACTTGGGTTTGCCATATATTATAATTGCTTTTTCTTACCACAGTCATTAGCGTCTGTTTGTACTTAATTTTTATTCAAGGAGGACTTATTTAAGTCTTTTTCAGGTGAATAAAATAGGCAAATGGCCAAGATTACTTAAGCCACTGCACTGTAATTGTCTCACTATTGATTACTTACTGATTTTCTGTCTCTTTTGTTTGGATTCTATGCATAGGCAGGCCCTCGAGGGGAATGGCTAGTGTATAATCCAGCTTTGTCTGGTCTTCAAATGCTCTAGTTTTACATGAAACAAAAATAACAGCATCATAATAGACAACTCAAAGTATATTATCACCTTTCTAAGTATCTGCATGTCTAGCTCTGTCAAGATTAATCTCTCTGTGTTCCCCAGCTGCTTAGTTGATGCTGCTGCTTCTGCAATAGGCCTGGTCTTAAATCAGCCCTATGACTTCATTGCTTACTCCTAGAGCCACCTCTACAAAAATTTATTTGCCAAACCTAAGGAGTAAGGAAAGTTATTTAAAAAAGTTGTATAAGATGGACCATGTGTAAATAGTCATGTTAAGTGGATAATTTTTACAAGAAAGGGGTAATGCATTTTAAGAATAAAATCACATCAAAACCTATCTGTTCATGGGAAGCAGACTGGAGAGTAATGTGTGTTAGGGTTTGGAGGTGACAGACCCAACCCTCTGACAATAGTGAATAAAGTTTGTTGGTAATTTAGTACCAGACCTTGAGTCAGCTGTCACTGTGAAGGCCTGGAAGAAAGCATGTCCTGCCAGTCATCTTGATTAGAAAAAGCAGCTGAGGCAGACACTTTTCTAAAAGTTTGCCTTTGTAGAACAGAATGCATTTGTCAAATGGAAGGGCTTTCTCATGTTCTTAAAACATTGTCCACCCACTCGACAAATAAGGACTGGAAAACCTTCACCAAAATTCAAAACATTTAATGGATGTCTGTTATATATGAGATAACATCTCAGTATCGGAAGTTTATCATCAGAATTCATTGCACCTCTGCAGAAGGTATTGAGAGAAGGGAAGGGCATATGTGGCTGATTGGTCCAAGGTGCCCCTTCTGGGCTACAGGGACAGTCTATTTGGGAACAGGTCAATACAAGTAAAATCGAAATTCTTTAGAGTTCTTTATCTTTCCCATGAGATTTTCAGACTCTCTGTAGCAGTAAACATTCAAACATCATGACTGATAGGATAAAAGATTAGATTTTATGTCCTGTGACTTGAGAAAAGGTAGAGTTTCTTTATCTGTGTGTTGTCAGAGGAAAAAAAAGAAAAGCCTAGCAGGTTTGGACCATTGGACCCTAGACTGGCAGGCCTCTGTCCTCGGTAGCGCTTGGTCATGAGGCATCTTGATCGATCTAGCCCAGGCTTCCAGTTTAATTCAGGGCCTCAGCTGATACTTGGAGTGGAAATTCATCCCTGCTTGACGACCTTAATAGACTGTGGCTTCAGAGATCTGGGACATTCCCAGAAGTCTGGGTCAGCTGAGCAGCAGGAAGTGTTCATGATAATTAAAGCCCGTCAGCCCTGTTAGGGCTGCTGAATTAGATAAGGACGATCATTGTTTACCAGGCCAAATGAACAATGATCACTGCTCCCCTACAGACGTCTATCACATACTCAGTACATATCTATGGAGTACCTACTACTTTCTAGGCTCTGTTCTTAGCACTGTGGATGCAGCAGTGAACATGCTTGCTTTTATGCAGTTTACATTCTGGTAGAAGAAGCTGAACGATGAAAATATATGTAACGTCAAGGCATGATAAATGCAATGAAGGAAGACAAAACAACAGAGTGACTTGGTAAGGGAAATGCTACTTTAGACAAGTCAAGAAAGGTTTCTAAGATAAATTGATATAAGGTCAGAAATCTAACGGGAAAAGGGAGTATGCAATACAGAGATCTGAGAAGAAAGTATTTCAGCAATATGCAAAGATAAAGTGTGCTCAGAGCAAGCAGGCCAGAGTGCTGAAGTGGAGTAAGCAGAGAAGGCTAAGAATTTTGCTTTTCCTTTGACTGAGATGAGAAGTCACTGAAGGATTGTGAACAAGGGAAGTAACAAGACATGGCTTTATATGCTATTGTGAGAATAGACTGTAATGTGGTGCAATTGAAAACAGGCCGGTTAGAAGGCTCTTAGAATAGAATAGTTAAGAAAATGTGGGATGCCAGAGAAATGGTGGTATAAAGGCCTCTGAAAATTCTCTCCTCCACAAAAGAAATGAGAAAACTGGTGTCCAGGTGTAGTGGCTCACACCTGTAATCCCATCGCTTTGGGAGGCTGAGGCAGGCAGATCACCTGCGATCAGGAGCTTGAGACCAGCCTGGCCAATATGGCAAAACCCCATCTCTATTAAAAATACAAAAATCACCCAGGCATGGTGGCAGGAGCCTTTAATCCCAGCTACTCTGGAGGCTGAGGTAGGAGAATCACTTGAACTCAGGAGGTGGAGGTTGCAATGAGTCAAGATCATGCCATTGCACTCCAGCCTGGGCGACAGGAGTGAAACTCTGTCTCAAAACAAACAAACAACTGGCAAAATGGTCGCAATAAACTTGTTCAGAAGTTTAGAAATTACATAAAGACTTATAGAAATCAGAGTGCACGGGCCGGGCGCGGTGGCTCAAGCCTGTAATCCCAGCACTTTGGGAGGCCGAGACGGATAGATCACTAGGTCAAGAGATCGAGACCATCCTGGTCAACATGGTGAAACCCCGTCTCTACTAAAAAATACAAAAAATTAACTGGGCATGGTGGCACACGCCTGTAATCCCAGCTACTCAGGAGACTGAGGCAGAAGAATTGCCTGAACCCAGGAGGTGGAGGTTGTGGTGAGCCGAGATCGCGCCATTGCTCTCCAGCCAGGGTAACAAGAGCGAAACTCCCTCTCAAAAAAAAAAAAAAAAAAAAAAAAAAAAAAAAAAATCAGAGTGCACTTATTCAAGGAAAAACAGCTGAATCTTGGTAAGAACAATGAGTTTTGTAGTATTTAACTCACTTAAGTCTCATTCCCGGCTCTCCAGATCTACAATAGTATTGATAAGGAAGAGTTCCCATTCTCATTGCAGCCTGGCAAGCATCAGAGAGGGAAGAATGGAGCTACAGCTTACTCAAATCCTCACTCCCACACAACTGTCAGTATTTGACCTGTGTTTTTTACTCGGGAGACTTCAGTTGCACAGCTCTCTGTATTTGACATTACTTAGAACTACCAAGTGAGAAAAACCTTTGCTAAGAGGATTTGGTGTTAAAACAATTACAGGGAAATATTTTAACTTCATGTTTGCCTAGAGGGATGGATAACAATTGTGGCAATCAATAGAGTAACCAGAAAACATTAAAAGAAAAGCTTGGGAATGAAATGTCCATAGGAGCTTAAAAGCTTTGAGATATTTCTGAGAATCTGGAAGGTCATACACAGGTATAAGGCTGAGCACATGTTCAGGGCTGTACCTGCTCAAGGGAAGCCTGAGAGGTCCTGAACCCTCAACTCTGGTCATTCTTGAGGTTCTGGAGAAGCAGGAAATGTAGTATAATGTGAAGTTGCAGATGCCTTCATGATTGTTGAAGGTATGTCTCAACACACAGAGTTCCTCAGCAAAGACAGAAGGTCGGTTAGGGATGAATAGATGACCACTGAGTGACTCTATTAAGCTAACAAAGCAGAGACTTCAGTGGCCACATGCAACAAAGAATATGTACTTTACAGGATTATTCCAGAATAGCCATCAAACAAACACGACTACAGCAAGAAATAATGCAAACCCTGGGTAAGACTGTAAGTGCGTTCCCAGAGTTGCCACATTATTATGCTTAAAATATTGAGTTTTTGAATACCATGACATCGAAAGGCACAAAAACAGTGGCCCATTCAAAGGGGACAAAGCGATCAATAGCAACTATTTATAGAGAAGCCTAGATGTTGGACTTACTAGATGACGATTTTAAATCAGATATTTTAAATATGCTTGAGGAACTGAAGAAAATAATGTCTAAAGTGTAAGAATGATATCTTGCCAAATGGAGAATATCAAGAGATAGAAGTTATTATAGAAATAGAAATTCTGAAGTTGAAAAGTATAATAACCTAAAAAAAATTTACAAGATCAGAGTTGAGCCAATAGAAGAAGGAATCCTCAGCCAACTGGAAAGTGGGTCAACAGGTTATTCCATGAGAGTAACAGAAATAAAAAAGTATGAAGAAAACTGAGCCTCAGATGCCTGTGGGACATTGTCAAGCAGACCTTGCTGCTCATACTCATAAATGTCAGCTTCAAAAAGAGAATAGAGAGACAAAGAAGCAAAAAGAATAATTGAAGAAATAATGGCAGAAAACTTTCTAAATTGGCTTAAAAACAGTCTTCACATCCAAGAAGTGTGGTGAACTCCAAGTAGGATGAATTCAAAGAAAACCCCTGGACACATTATGACTAAACTATCAAAAGGCAAAGACCAAGAGATAATTTTGAAAGCAGAAAAATAAAGATGGCTCCTCATATACAAAGAGCATGGGCAGGTGGTTCATTGCAAAAGAAGAGGGCAGAGTCTGTGGACACAGGCACAAATGGGATGCAGTTATGGTGGTGGGAACGTGGAAATCCTTCCTCTTCTAAATGTTTCCATTTATTTTTCAAAAAAGTTAGGCATAAAACCATCAACTCAGAATTGGAGGGAGAGCAGGAGAGGAAGAATGGAGGCATATAAATCACTAGCAATTTTTTTGCAAGGTCAAGCAGGACTGAAGTCAAATCAATGATATAATTCAGAATGCGCTGATTGTTCATTGCTATTAACAATGCATGGAATGTGGGAGCTTCCTTTTTGAACTAATTATTTGTTGACCGACACCAAACTTTTTACATTAATTTAAATGCTTAAATCTTAATATGTCAGTACTCTGGGCAAAGTCCTTGTTGTCTACGCTACTTGGCAGGAAAATTGAACGTCTGCCAAATTATATTTTTACATTCTCTGAATATCCTCTGTTTTCCTTTTCCCAGGCTGCATTCTTTGCCTATGTGTCCTGAAGTCACAAACTGGGAACTGTCAGTCAAATTGGACCAGGAGATATATATATATATATATATATATATTTTAAATTTCAACAACATCTTTGAAAAAGAGAAAGGATTATTGGCAATAGTCAATAATGAAGAGACTTTTAGATGAAAATCTGTGTTTCTGGTTCCTGGGGTCTGAGGAAAATCTGACACAGAGAAGTAGAGTGAGAACAATTGGTTGGAGTTAGGCAGCAACCAGTCTCTTCTCAGGGACCTGCACCCAACCTGTGGGCTTTGCATACCTCGGTGCAGTCCATTTTCACTTCGTGGAATGAGTGAATTCTTTCCTGTTACTGAATGCCCAAAATATTCCAGTCATTCCCACGAAGCTTTCTCCCACCTATGTGTTCTCAAAATTCCGCCACATTTTGTAGGTTCAAATGTTGCAGCACTTCTCATCTTCTATCTTTATGAACTTATTTGTTCTACCTTTCTGTCTCTCCTTTTAGATTTTTAATCTCTTTAAAGGGAGGGTTGGCATTTTAATCCATTTTTGCAATCTCACTCAGAACTAATAAATGTTTCTGTATGAGCAGGATCAACAAAATGTGCAATGAATAGTAAGTTTGGTCCATTATAATTCTGTTTAAGAGACTGTGGTAAATTTTCAATCTATTTCAGGCACAGTAGAATGCTTATTAGCAATTAATATTGATGTTACCTCAAAAAATGTTGAAAATCAATTCAATTCACCTTGGAATGCACAGATACTTAGCAGACAAACAAAATCCCTCTTACTTTCTACACTATAATATTATAACAGTGCATTTGAAGTCTTGTCATGGAAACTAGCAGACATATTCTAAAATGCACCAAGGATTGGTTGAATGCAAATTTGTTATCAAGACTCTTGTCCTTAGACTGTATTCTGTGGCATCTAAATCTATGCACAACATGGAAAGTTATACCAACTATTGGTGATTTATTTGTTCTCCTTGCCACTAAAGATTAACCTTTGTCCCTAAATGCTGTCATTTTATATGCAGTATCTCCTCTGCTTTGTGTGTCTTTGTTGTAAATACTCTAGTCTTCTCTCATCCATGGGAAATATGTTCCAAACCCCCCAGTGGCTTCCTGTAACTGTGCATAACATCAGATTCTCTATATATTATGTTTATAGTATATCTATGGTAAAATTTAATTTACAAATTAGGATGAATAAAACATTAACAGCAATAAATAAAGTAGAGCAATTTTAACAGTATTCTATAATTGAAGTTATATAAATATAGTCTCTCTCTATCACACTACTGTAATATTTTCAGACTGTAGCTGATCACAGGTAACTGAAACAGCAAAAGGTGAAACTCCAGAAAGCAAAATTGCAGATGAGTGGGCTACTGTACCACGGACACACACAAAGCTGGGAATATTCCTAGGACGTAAGAAGGACAATCATGGGAAACCTAGTGAAAGCCAGATAAGTGATTTCGTGAATCACCATGTACTACTGTGGCCTTCTTTAGTTTGAGAAATGTACCTTGATGTTGTTAAGAGGTTAACAACGGAGGAAACCGGTGAGAGGTGTGTGGGAATTCTTTGTACGGTCTATGCATCTTCCCTGTAGCTCTACAAATATTACAAAATAAAAGGTTTGTTTTTTTTTAAATCAATAAATAAAAGTTGGTGCAATGTTTGGAAAGTATTCACGAATTAGAACTCAGAAAGCTGGTGCCATCTGACAACTCCCTGAGCTTGGGAGGTCCATGGAATTGTTGCTGATAACAGCGTATCTTATCAAATAACTATTAATGTGTAATCTCTCCGTGTATAAGTATACTTAAGTGTATATATTTGGATTCACATAAAAGCAAGTTAGAAAAAAGTCATTAATATTTAATTCATAAAGTAACATTTAAAAAATCAGTTACTATGTGGGCCATCTTTTTGTACAGTGACATTTTATTGCCTGATAGAAGTATAGTGCTAAAGAGTATCTATCTTAAGTGCTAGTTAGAATGTTCAATTTGAAGAGAGTAACAGATATGTCCTATGGTGTTTCAAATATTCTAATATAAGAAAAGTCTCCCATGATGGGTCAGTAAGATCCTCAAGTATAACAGTTTTTGAAAAGCAAAATAGTTGTTTATTGTTAACTGAACTTTCTAGTTATTTAGTCCTGACTCTGAAAAGTGTTAAAAGTAGAATCTTTCTTGATACTAGTGACATTTCACATGCCTAAATATATCATTCAATTATTTGCACGTTGAAAGAAAGATATACCTGTGAATGATCCATCATAGAGATATTTAATAATGAAACTTACGATTTGTTTGCAGAAATAACTGAGAGTATACTTTACAGGTACAGATGGAATTGGTATTTCAATGTACTGAGCTTAGCATGTAGAAGGAATTTCTGTTTTCTTATGCTGTATCCTAAATGACATTTTGCCTATTTGGAAAACATTTTAAAGACAGAAAAAATGTAGCATTTTCAACTCTAAAATGGGAAGATATCACTTTACATCTTTATTATTTTCAAATATTCAGGCTCAAACATTTTTATAGATTAAAGAGATCGCATCCAGAATTCTAAGTTTACATCTTTCTTAAATTATCATTATCGTATACATTGCAAGTAACATAGCATTATCAGATTTATGCTATAATTGTAAGATGCAAATGTATAATTACTAGAATTTAACCTCTCCAAAATGATATAATTCAACCTGATTATCCTGGCTACATAAATGCATGCTAATCAGCAAAGAAACATTTAAATAAAACAAGAATGTTAACACAACTGCAGAATAAACAAACTTTTCAAGAAGGAAAAAAAACAAGACCAGCCTGGCCAACGTGGTGAAACCCTGTTTCTACCTAAAATCACCCAGGTGTGGTAGCACACACCTGTAATCTTAGTTACTTGGTAGGCCAAGGCAGGACAGTCTCTTGAACTCAGGAGGCAGAGGTTGTAGTGAGCCAAGGTCATGCACCACTGCACTCCAGCCTAGGCAACAGAGCAAGACTCTGTCTCAGAAAAAAAAAAAAAGAGTTTTGAGAGACACGGGGAAGCCAGGTAATTTCCAGGGTTTCTAGATTGGGTGAATCTCAGAGCCCAGTGAGAACAGGGACTTTAAACAAATTGGAAGAGAAACTGAATGAAAGTTCAAGTTAATAATGTATCATTATTACTGAATGTTTTTGGATAGAGGAAATTAGAAAAAGCAATACAAGTTAATTTTTTCCCCAAGTAATAGTTTAATACAATTACAAAAGTTACTTTATATGATTTGTTACTAATGTGGTCATATCTACCTTTCTTTCCAATGACCGCTTTTCTCCAAAATATGTGACTTACATTTCCTTAATTTCGTAGATCAGTGTTTCCTTCTCTAAGGTGGTAATATGTAGATACTTAGTACTCAGATGTCAAACAACTGAATTGAGAAAGTTCCAGAATAAATGTCTGTGCAAATGAGCCCTATGTGCTTGGGTTACAGGCCAATGACAGAGTTTTAACTAGTCCTGAAGTTTCTAGATCATACCCTGATACATGAAAGGGCAAGGAGAGTTGTGTATAATACTGTATTCTTCAATGAAATGCCACTTTTCCTCAATGTGTCCTCTGGGTGAGCACATTAAAATCACGTTTTGCTGCAATGTCACACCAAGTTGCTGACTTTCTTGTTGCCACATGGCACAAAAATGAATTCTGCCATAGGATAAACTTAAGTTTTAAAGGCTTCATATCATGGGGTATAATGTATATTCTTCATTTGCAATCCATAATGCTAACATCTCTGTCTCTCCCTTTTATATTATTAGCACTCATATTACATGTGGATGAGAATTAAATAAATTGAAAAGGCATTACTACTGCTCTAGAAAAAAAAGAGAGATACTCTCATTTTAAAAGGTTAAACAGATCATGCATTTGTCTGCTTAAAGTTCTCAAGTGTCTTTCCTGCTATCTGGGCTTAAATGCAAATCCACGGCCTAACAGTGGCCCACAATGCTCTATAGAGGATGGGGCTCTGACCTCTCTCTCACCTCACTTCTCTGTCTCCTCTCCAGCTCTATTGTGCAGCAAGCACAGGAGCTTCGTTTTTATTTCTCGAAGGTACTTGACTCATTCCTGCCTCAGGACCTTTGCGCTGGCTCTTGCAGCTTCTGCCTAGAAAACTGCTTCTTGCCTCCCCATTCCCAAGTCTTAACCAAGTCAGAGATTTTGATCAGTGCTTTCCTCATACTATTTCATTGCCTTTATTAAAACCTGCATCACCACAAAGAGATTACATGCTTCTTTAGAAAAGAAAAATTGGAGAAATCCTAAGAATTTTGTGGCAAATAAATAACAGTCATGATCAGCAACCTTAGGAAAACAAATGTACAACACCCTAAACTCCTATAGCCAATTTAAATTATCATGAAATCTTATAAATTAGTGCTCCTTTTTGATCACTATAAAAACACTTGATACAAAAATACAATTGGCTCTGTCATAAAGGTATCTGCAGTCAATATGTAAACTATAACAAAGCATCACACTTTTCATTAACTCATTTTTTTACTGTTTAGAATTTGCAAGACTTTGGAGAAAGTTAATTTGGAACTTCCAGGTCTCTCTTAAAATCATCGAAAATAGGTTATGTTTATGTCTTTTTTTCTCAGTAAATTATGTTTCACATCAAAGAGAATAACCATGATGCTCAGTAAATAAAAATAAAATATTATTCTATTGAAAAGAAATTTTATTTTATGTATTTATTTTTGAAACAGGATTTCACTTTGTCACCCAGGCTGGAGTGCAGTGACATGAGTTCATCTCACTGTACCCTTGACCTCCTGGTCTCAAGCAATTCTTCTCCCACCTTAGCCTCTCAAGTAGCTGGGACTACAGGTGCACACCACCATGCCTGGCTAATTTTTTTTTGTATTTTTTGGTAAAGAGGGGAGTTTTACTATGTTTCCCAGGCTGATCTCTAGTGACACACCCACTTCAGAGTTTTATTTTTAATTGAGTTTAACTAGCATATTTTTTCTTCATTTTTTTCTTACATAGATTCAACCATAAGAACTTAGTGTTTAACCAGCATCCTGATTCTAGGAAGAAGTAGTCATGTAACTTAAGAAAGATCGTTTCATTTACTTGTTTATCTATTTAACACCTGATATTTTGTCTAAATGAATCTATGCAACAATAATGTTAATTGAGTACAAATATAAACAGAAATTAGGATCATGAGTATAGGATGGGACATACACTAACCAGGAGAGGTGAAATTTTAGGCAGAAAGTGATTCACCTCAGTAGATCTCCATTTTCTCATTTAATCTGGATAAAGGAAGATAGCTATGTTCCCTGCTTGTGTGCCAAACCAGTTTTGTTGTAAGAGGCAGTTGCACTGTGTTAAGAAGTGTCTTGAGTCCAGGTAAGAAAGAGCTCACCAGGGAAGAATGAAGAGATGGTTCCTTGAGGTCAGCCAAGCACACAGAATTTGGAAATGGCAGCAGATGTGCTGTGCATTGGCAATGCCTGGACAAGATTACAGTTGCCAGTCATTTTCTAAAGTTTCTTCGTTATTTTTCTACTCACTGTTCAGTGAAAGTCATTTGCCAAAAGTGAAACCTGGCCAGGCGCGGTGGCTCAAGCCTGTAATCCCAGCACTTTGGGAGGCCGAGACGGGTGGATCACGAGGTCAGGAGATCAAGACCATCCCCGTCAACATGGTGAAACCCCGTCTCTACTAAAAATACAAAAAAAAAAAAAAAAAAAAAAAAGTTAGCTGGGCATGGTGGCGTGTGCCTGTAATTCCAGCTACTCAGGAGGCTGAGGCAGGAGAATTGCCTGAACCCAGGAGGCGGAGGTTGCAGTGAGCCAAGATCGCGCCACTGCACTCCAGCCTGGGTAACAAGAGCGAAACTCTGTATCAAAAAAAAAAAAAAAAAAAAAGAAAAAAAAATAGTGAAAGCTAATCCAACTTCAGTGTTTATTTCAGTTCTGTTGTTTAATTTTAATATATGTATTATGAATGTATGGCCACCACTTCCCTTTCCCAGTGTCCTTATAATTTGAGTTCTGCTTAATGTCATATTTATGTTCCTGGATAAGATTTCTGAAAGTAATTAGCATATCAGAATGAATTTGTCATCCCCTGTCTTGCTTCCGATCTCTTTGCAAGCTTCTCAAAATTGGGTGAACTGATTCTGAGTAGTGCAACCGTAATCTCGGCACCTAGTAGACATCTACCAAGTTGGATTTCTGCATTGTTCCTAATAATCAAATTTATTCTTATCTAACCCAATGTTCTGTTACTTTTCCTCAACCCCTGAATGCCTAGGATTTCTCCACCCTGCCCTGGCCTGTCACCTGTCTTGGTCTGGACCATAAGTCTTTATTGTTTTCTGAAATATACTATTGATTTCTTCTGAGACTTTACACCTCTGATCCTAAAACCCCATTCTAAAACAGTACCAATGGCTTAGTGTTCTGGGTCATGCCTTCTGATTTCTTATCAACTCCCATTCCCTAGGAATAGATTCTAGTTTTGCGTAATCATGACAATAATAGAAAACATGTTTCGAACAAAGACTCCAGGCTGGTAGGCAATACTTAGATTTATCTCATCCTTAAAAACAATGTATGAAACCGTTATCCATCTTACAGGTGGGAAAATGAAAGCATAGGCAAATTAAGTAGGTTTTCCAAAGTCGCAAAGCAGGTCAGTGATACAATTGAATATGAACCAAGTTACCTGAATATAAACTTGAGCTCTCTACCATACTGCCCCCCGGACTTACTAACATTCTGCTCTTGCTGGACAGGTTTCAGGTAGAGTGCAGACACAGGGAAGATCTGCCTTGTCAGGACTGGTGCCCAACAAGACCTCTACATTGGGTCCTTCCCCTTTCATATCCCTTTCCTATTTGTATGACTCTATTTTTAAATGTGTACAAAGAGTTTTGCTTGGCATTAAGGATATGTAACTCACAAGGCAGGCATGCTCCCTTCCATCCACTTTAGAGGCTTTCAGAGGAAAGAAACCTTCATCACATAGTTTTACAGAGAATTGCATATCTAGAGTTGTGATAAGCTCTACTAAGAAAGATTGCAGTGTACAGTAAAAGCCTACAACAAGATGACTTAACCTATTCTGGCAGGTCAGAGAATTGCTGCTTTCCTTAACAACTTCAAGGGATGACTCAGGACTTACTGTCTGATTCATACATCTCTTCCCTTCCAGGTTCAACTACAACAGTGTTTTCAGCAGAATTCTAGCTTTGAGTTGCACAGATCCTGGTGTGTTTTGCAGCTCTCCCAATTCACTGCAGCCTCTTCTTCACTAATAGAGGTTTTACTAAATATATTTATTAGCATATTTCAAGCTACCATTACCTTATCAGACCTCTGCTCTGCTAAAATACTGAGCAATATTGTTTTATTGATTGAGTGCCTACTGATGGTAGCAATATGCAGGCATGCATTATTCTCATACGACTACAGCTTTAATAGTCTGGAGGTAATACTGAAAGTAATTTACTGTCATCTATAGATGGCAGTTCAAGTGCTGTGGTACTTAGGGCTGCCACTTTGGAAATTCCAGTCTGCATACAAATGAGTTATTTAAAGTCTTTTCAGAACTAACTTGATAAAACAGGAAGGCAAGAAAGCCCACCACTGATCAGATAGCCATCCACAAATACAGTAAATGGGAACAGTTTCTTTGAAAGACATCTTTTCCATTTTCTTAACTTTTCTAGTGGAATATATGTCAGGGAATGAAGGAGTTTGTGGACATGCTGACTTAATTTAGTGTCTAAATCCTGAATCTTTTTGCTAACTGCAGATGCAGGATTTAGACACAAAATTAAGTCAACATGTTCACAAACTCACGCACTGCAGAGTTCTCCTGCATTGCAGTGTTCATCACATGACCTGAAGGAAGAATAGAGGTTTAGATAAAGAAAATACTGAAACATTGGTTTCCCCTCACCAGTGACAATGTTAAGATGTTTTAGATACCACCTTATTCATTATTTTATATTATCAAGGGAACAATATTAAAAAGAAGCTAACAGAAAGCCTACTCTCATACACACAAAAAATCATTTTATATTCATTGCTTTCTTTGGCCTAGATGCAGTTTTTTTTAAAAAAACTTAAGTTCTATAAATACGTGTAGCTCTTGTTGATTCATTTTAACTGCTGGATAGCATTGATAGCATTCCACTGAATGAATAAATCACATTTATGTAAACATTGCACAACAGAGGGACAATTAGGATGTTTTCCTTAAAGAAAAGAAAAAAAACTAGAACACACAGAAATTCAGTGAAAAATTTTGTGCATAGTCCCTGTGCTTATCTAGTTTCTCTCAGATCGATACCCATGAAAAGTGGGGGAAAAACAAGTTGTGAAAAAAAGTGCAGTAGGATTTCAATTGTCTAAATCTTTAAAAGTCACAAACATTGTTTATGGATGAATTTATTCATACTAGCGAAGTTCATAAACATGCATGCAAACGATCCGCACCATCTTCAAGAGACTGGATGCTACTGGAGTGGGTGGGTTAAGGGATGAGAGTAGCACTTTAGCAATATCTGTAACAGCTTACTTCTCTAAAAAAAAATGATCTGGAGCAAATTGTAATATGTTAACATCTGTTTGATCTTGGTGTGATAATTATATAGATGTTGTATTTTTCCTATATTCTTAAATATGCTTGAAGTGTGTTGTAAGTTCTGTGAAAACTAAGTTTTACAAAAAGTTGTGAATGCTATTTTTAAAAAAGTAAAAGCTTGTGTGTACCATAAGAACATTAGAATTACTGGTATGATGTCTTATATGCAAACATTCAGCTGTCTCCTGTTGGAAGAAGTATATATGAGTTAGAAAACCAGCTGTGAAAAATTATCAAATTCCAGCTAGCAGGAGGCTTCATATAACCATAAACCCAAACAGCACTTTCTACTTCAGCTCACTGGGGACCAGGCACAGTGACTCATGCCTATAATTCCAGAACTTCACAGGCCAGAAAGGGAGAATCAAGGTTTGAGATCAGCCTGGGTAACATAGGAAGACCTTGCATCTACGAAATTTAAAGAAAAAAAAATAGCTGAGTGTAGTGGAGCATGCCTGTAGTCCCAGCTACTCAGGAGGCTGAGATGGAACAATTGCTTGAGCCTGGGAGGTCAAGACTGTGGTGAGCTAGGTGCCACTGCACTCCAGCCTGCTCCAGCCTGGGTATCAGAGCAAGGCAAGACCCTGTCTCAAAAAACAAAAAACAAAAACAATCTTCAGCTCGCTGAGCTAACTGGGGTGAAAGGGAGCTGGAAAAAGTATCTAAGTGTCTAGAAATCTCAGGAATTCAGGGAGCTGACCCAAGTGCAACCTGACAGTGACAACCCAGCCTCAGTCCTGGGATGAACTGACCTTGGCTACAGACAAGATTCAACCCTTGTGTGGGAAGGAAGGAATAGAATCCTCTAATTCCACATGAAGTAAAAACTGAATCAAGAATAGGGTACAAGGAAAACCAGAGCAGAAGATTCTAGAAGCAAGGCAGGCAAAGCTGGGTGGGGGAGCTGTGCAGGCAGTCCCTGCAGGGGAAATCAGCACACCTGGGTTTGAGTGATGGGCAAGTTATCAGTTTTTCTGAGACTCAATTTCTTTATCTCAAAACAAGGGCAACACTGTCTTGAGTATATTCTTATGAAAGTTAAATGAAATAACATATGAAAATACTTGGCACCTCAATAAAAGTTAGTATCCCCTCCACTGAGTAGAGGACATGCCTTCAGGTGTAGGTCAGGGAGAGGATAGAGGGAAGCTGGCAGGCTTTAGTGGAAGTTATCTCAAGCACTGTCTTAGAAGGTATCCAAGAATAATCCCACTGATGCTTCCACTCCCTAGACATGGCAGTCTGGTCCAGGGAAGGGTTAAGCCACGCAGTGACTGAAAAGAGTTGCAAAAGAATGAGGAAGGGACATATTAAATTATGCATGCATTCCCCAAATTAGACAAGATGCAGCAGCCACTCGAGTCAGTTACACATGTTTAGGAAAAGCTTAGCAGTCTGACCACAACACTAAGCACCAAAGATCCTCATTCATGTTCCATTCATGTTCCAGCAGTGCAGGCAAAGTGTTCAAGGAGGAGACTTGAATCTCTGCTGCCTGAGATGCACCAGCACAAACTCTTTTGTCTCTGCTCTCTGCTCTGTGAGGCTGTCTTATGCTGCAAGACATTCACTGCAATATGCACTTCCAGTGGTCGATTTGGAAGACAAATAAGAATCTTTAATATAGGCATTCTCTACCTGCTGCTATCTTTGCTCACTGGTGCTGTTTAATTCTCCTTTTATTCAAATTAAATACCTTGCAGTCATTCAGAAACTGTACCTTCTGTTGCCACATCTTCCTGCCGTCAGAGCAGTTAATTAGCTCTTGGCAGGTCTTAGCTTCTGAAGAGCTTGAAAGGATGATTTGTAATTGTGCTCTGAAGTGCAGCAAGTTGCTTCAAATAAACATGGTTTAAAGTCTATTGTTTGACATTTGTCAATTTTTACACGATCATTTATCATTTTCATTTATTTGGCAGCAATAGAAAAATCTTATTCATTTCACATTCCTGAAGGTAGAGCCATCATCATTTCTTATACTTGAACAAAGGAAGACTATAAAAACCTCAGGAAAAACATAAAAAGGAAAATGGGACCTTATTGAAGCAAAAAGCCCTATAAAATCTGAAAAGGACTCCTCTATGGAAGACCTATACCATAAAATTGATTCTTATTGCTACTGTTACCTTTAAAGGGGTCAAAAATGGGAGACTTATAAAGAGTCTTTCTGATTCATCTTTGCCAGCAGAATGAAGTCCATTCTTCTTAGATTGGCATTCAGAACGCTGAGGGATTTTGAACTTGACACATTTCTCTGATCGTTTCTCCTGGTACTTGTCTGCATATACATTATGTGGCAATTTTTGAACATCTCTGTCTTTCCTTAATAGCCTACCTTAATTTTTACTTCCTTCCTGAGTCCTTTTCCCTGCACTACTAATGATCTCTCTTTGCCAGGGACAAATTTAGCAAATAAATATACAGATGCTCAGTTTATTTGAATTTCAGATAAATAAAAAATAATTTTAATATGTCTATCTTGTCTATCTTGTGCAATATTTAGGATATATTTCTACTAAATATGTATTATCTTTATATTTGAATTTTTTCTACTGTGTCACCTGTTTTGCATCAGGCAACCTTACTTCCTTCTCTGAACTCTAGAGAGACATATTTTCCTCACGATTTACTTGTCACCTGGCATTTCCAACCCAGTTTCATTGTGGTCTTCAGTTAGATTTTAAGCTCTTTGGAAATATAGTAGAATCCCACTTTCAGTTAGGATACAGAAAGCTATAAAAGATCTTTATTCATGTGATAAAACCCCAGAAATCACCAGACATAGAAACAAAAAAAATTATAATTTTTCTTAAAGATATTGAAGAATGATGGACACAAAGAAATCTTATGTGAACTAAGCACCAGAGGGACGAGCTGTTGGAGGGGAGCACGGAGAGTCACTTGCCAGAGAAGGGCAGCCTTTGCTCTGACAAACAGAAACCAGCAAACGCCGGACAAATCCACATGCTGGCGGGTCACATTTGAATCTGAAGGAGCCTACTAATTCCCTCTCATAGAATTTTACTGAATAAGCAAGGAAGGACAGCTGGATTGGCAGGTGGAGAAAGACCACATGGTCTTTTAGCCAGAAAAACAACAACAACAACAAAACCAGTCCTTACAGAGGAATAATAATAAATATAAGAAACAATGACCGCATAAGGATAATATAACCAAACCTTTTAAGTGCTAAATCACAAAAACTAAGCAATATCAGCAACCTAAAATGTTGTATGCTATAGAAATATGTTTCAAAAATTAAGGTGAAATGAAAACATTTTCAGAAAAACAAAGATGAGAGAAATTGTTGCCAGTAGATCCGCATCATCAAAAATGCTAAGGAGAGTTTCTTAAACACGAGATAAAGTGCCAGATGGAAATTCAGATCTATGATAAGGAATAAAGAACCCCAATAATGCCAAGAAAGGGTAAATATAAAAGGTTATTTTCTCTTCTAAATTTTTAAAAAGTCAATTAAAATTTCTTACAGTACATAAGAGATAGATGAAATATTAATTCAAGGTAGATCATGATAAGTTAAGCATGCAAATAGTAATTCTCAGAGCAATGACTATAAATATAATTTTAAAAGTCATCGTTAAAAAGCCGGTAGAGAGATAATAAAGCCTACTCATTTATATCCCCTCCTCCCTCCCAATGCAACTTAATAATCAATGCAACTTAATATTTTTCTTGCTAACTACAAACTGGAAAGTAAAAACAAAGAAACGAAGAACAGAAGAGATTAAAAAAGAATAAAGTCAATGTGTCCCACTCATAGAACCTCAGCTCTCCTCTGTGAAATAACACACTTTTCACAAGGTTCGTGATGAGAGTAAAGTAAAACAAAAGAAGAACATTATTTTGAAAAATGCCTCGCACATGTTAAGACCTCACAATATTAATCATTACTATCTCTATTTTTGCTATAAGTGACCTCAGTATCACAAATGAATGAGAAAACCATGACATTCCCATCCCACCCCTGCTCTCCATGGGCCCTTCTGTGAGACTTGGCTAGAAGACCTCTATGTTTATTTCTGTTTCAGACGTTTTTTCAACAGCTTCATTAAAATATAGTTTACATGCCATATAGTTCACCCAATTAAACAGTATGATTCAATGATTTTTAGTATATTTACAGAGTTTTGCAGCCATCACATAAACTAATTTTAGAATGTTTCGTCATCCCTAAAGAAAGTTTGTGCTAATTAGGATCCTGGAATCCTCCCTCAACTCACTGAACCCCTGTAGGTAGACTCCAGGTATCTGCACTGTAACAAGATCCCACAAGTGATTCTAGAGAACACTAGAGTTTGACAATTCCAAAGGCACGTGTTTGTGATGGGCTCCCAGGTGTGATGCAGCCTAGGGGCCCTAGGAAACCCATGTTGATGTAGAATAAAAAGTTCTTGCTAAATAATATGAACAAACATTATCTAATTTATATGAAGCACGGTAGAGAACAAGTACTGTGGTGGGATGGGATCAAATTACAGCTCTCTTACGCATGGAGCCTCCGCTTCTGTGAAATAACACATTTTTCATGAGGTTCATAATGAGACTAAAGTGAAATAAAATAAGTAAATTTGGAAAAATACCTGGTACGTATCAAGTCCCCCTAATGTTAATTATTACTATCATCGTTCTCATTAATCACTAAGGATTTCAGCGAGGGTTGTACCAGGATGAAGTTGGAGGATTCTGCTGCTCAATTCTAAGACAAATAAGAAGGCTTAAGGTTTCTAACCATGGCATTTATGTCAAGGGAATGCAGTGAATAAAAAATAGTTATACGAAAGCACAGAGGGAAGTGGCAAGATAGCACATTGTTCATCTTATTCAGATAAAATTTCGAAAAGTTGAGGCTGCACATTTGTGAAACGGTTATTGCGGAAACACTGACGAAAGCAATGTTTTGTTTTCTGTTAAAGAATCGTAGATGCATGCACATGTGAGGCTTTTTGTTTGTATAGTGATTTAAAAGCCATTGTGTCCTCCCTCCTATAGCTTTTTTGAGTAACTTGCCATTATTTTTTACTTCTATTGGTTTGTCCCTGTCTGTTGCTTTAAAAATAATGTGAAATTCCTGTGACCCCTTTAAGTTGTTAGCAAGAACAAATAAAGTGGCTTGTGACACCGAGACAGGGGAAATGAGAGGCAAGGAAGAATATTGTCACTTAAGGATGGAGAGAAATGTGGTTTGACTACAAATGGAGAGGCAGCTTTGATTGAGGGAAACGTAGGAAGGCACAGGAACAATCAGAGAAAACTATTATAGATCTCCTGGGCAGAGGAAAAAGTCAGTGCAGGAAATGTTCCTGCAGAGAGATGGGGAGGAAACAGCTGGTGAAATGTTGGAGTATCAATCACCTAGGGAAACACACATGGAGCTGAGCCAGGTGAGACTGCAGGCTCCTTGCAGGAATGAGGGCAAAGATGGGCTCATATTTACATACTTCACACACCCGCAAATTCACACGCGCTATGCACACACACACAAACGCATGTTTATTGGAGCCCTTTGCCAAAGACAGTGACAACAGCACATGTATTTTCCAATGGCAGTAAAAAAAATGTGAAGCTGGTGAATGGGATGCATGAGGACAGTAGGCTTTCCCTCTGTGAGCCAGGACTCAGACAATGAGGGAAAGAGCAGAACAGGTTGTTATTTTCATTTATTTCATGGCTCTCAGAAGGTATGTTCTCTCCTCCCTGCCTCAGAGGATGGGAAACTATTTCCTCACAGGATGATTGCATATGGCCATTCCTTTTATATGTGCATATATGGAGCTTCCTTGGGTGATAGAAATAGTATTGCTAGGAGATTAGGAAGCTTGCTTCATCATGTGGAGAGGGCTGCTGGGAGGTGTGTATTTCAGGACCTAAAAAGTACCACAGAGAAGGAAAATGGAAAGGAGCAACTGAGCAGTAAAACAGAAGCTCTAGTTGTGTTTCTGTCAAGATGTAATCAACAAGGCAAGAACCCTGTGGGCACAGGCCAGAAGCTGGAAATAAGAGGAATGACATTCTGGGACCCAGAGAGGAGAAGCAGGACTGCCTTAAAAAGTCAGGGGATTAGAGCACTATTCAAACAATGCATCATTTCCAGAGCTAACCTTGAACCTGGCGAGCAAACTGACATCTGTGAGCTAAAATCGATGCATATATAACAGAATTATTTTTAGGTGAGTAGAGGTATCTATTCCCAGAAAAGACAAGCTCACTTCCATCTGTTCTTAAAAGGGCACTAATCCCATCAGAAAGGCTCCCCACTCATGACCTAATAACTTCCCAAAGACCTCATCTCCAAAAATCATCACGTTGGAGATTAGAGTTTCAACATATGTGTTTTGGAGGGACACAAACATGTAATGGATAACAGTTATCATTGTTACTATTCCCAAGAGACACAGAGAGTTAATCAACTGGTAACTAGCAACTGGTAACTAGTAGAATTAGGTATCCAGCTAGTTAGTAGTAGGTCCAGTATTTAAATCAAGATGACCCAGGTCCAAAATCTATCTATTCATGCTTTTAACCATTAGACTATGGTGCCTCTATACAAAGCCAAGGTCATGGGCTCCAGTGGCCACTGCTGAAATGATTATCTGTTACATTGGAAGAAAGTAAAGTCATGCATTGTGCCATAACTATATGGATGGTGCCATAAAATATATAATTCACAGAAGATTTTAAACTATAAGCCTTGAAATCCTTCACATAGAGCTTCCTGTCCTGACTCTGCCAACACAAAGTCATGCAACCATGCACTTACCATAGTCTGCAGCATGAAGATAAGTGTTACTGTTAGTGTTATCATTGTCGTTATTAATAATCTTTATCATCAATATAAATAAAGGAACACTTTTTCCTGTGTGTGTCTTAACCTGGTAGTCCTTGAGAATCATTTGGAAAGGTTGTAAAAGATATTTATTTCCTGAGCCATCCACCAAACCAAATAAACCAGATTATCAGGGATGGAGTCAGGGTTAGGGGTTTGCACACCAGTGTTTATCTAAAACTTCTCAAACAATTTTAAGTTACAGACAAGAATAAAAATTGCATTGGTCACCTAATACTCATAGAACTTTCAAAGTAGCTTGCTGGGTATGATGTTTTGCTGAGCACCAAGGAGGTTCCTGCAGGACACAGCACCCTGCCCTGTAAGAGCTCTCAGCATAAAGCTTTATGGCACGCACCTGGGAAGCAGCCAGGGCCTCCACTGTTTCATCTTCTAAACCACTGTTTCTGCTTCCTACTGTGTGTCTAGTGTCACCTGCAGGTGCTAGCCTCATAAGACCATAAAATGTAGTGTTGCACTTGATATGTCACTCAGGCTCATTGTTCACCAAACCTGAGGACTTTGAGGATTCATTCCTGGACATGAGCATTTCAGTGGGAAGTGCCTTAAATCTTATGGACTAATTGTGTTATTATTACCACTATTATTAGCATGGTAGTTTATTAAGCAGCTCTTACAGCATGGGTTCTCTAACAGGTGCTCTACCTACATTATCTCATTTGGCCCCTGATGCAACTCAGCAAGATTGGAGCTATTATCCAAATTCTGCAGGGGAAGGAACTGATGTGGAGACAAATCAACTTGCCCCAAATCACATGGCTTCTACATGGTGGAACCTGAATTTGAACCCGAATCTGAGTTCCGAAGGCCCTGCTCCCTCCGTTGGGTTCATACTGTCATGGCTAAGACTACCCAGCTCTCACTAAAACTGTTAACAGCTTCTTGTCAGATCTGGATTCACCCCAGATTGTCCTCAGTCTTGAAAACAAAAGTTCAGTTTTGGTTTCTGAGGGGAGAGGGGTGTGTCATGTAGTGACTAAGAAGGTTCTAGAAATACTGGATGTGCCCAACAGGAAACTTTCAAAGGTGAGAGAAGAGGCAAAAGATATCTGTGGTCTCTATGATCCTGAGGATCACGGCTTTTAGGAGAAGAATGAAGAATGTCCCAGCCATCAGGGACCCAGGGTCAATGTCCAGAAGTAAATAGACCTCAGAGATGTTATTTAACAAGCTCCAATAGTTGCAGGATATTTCTTCTCCCCAAGTTTTCCGGAGAAATTCTAGATAGTAAGGAAAAAAGTCAGAAAAGTAAAGGATTAAGAAAAAATGAGAAAAATCCCAGCAATTCCCCAGAATCTTTTTTGGAATTTAGATTGATTTTCTTTTGAATCAAAGATGTTTTTAAAGCAACACATCATATTTATATAGTATCTCTTTTCTCAAAGATTTAAATGGGAATTCAGTCACTGCATAGCCACTATGCTGTACATGGACTTCAGTGCTTCCTCATCTTATAACAGAAGGTCTGTACTCTTTGACCAATATTTTCCCCTTTCCCCCTCTCCTAGACCCTAATAAGCGTTGTGCTACTTTCCGTTACAATGAATTTGACTTCTTTTTGGTGCCACATATTCCTGAGATCATCTGAGTAGATCTCACATGTTCTCACCACACACACAAAAATAACACTGTGTGAGGATATATTAATTAGCGTGATGTGGTAATCATTTAAGAATGTACACATGTATCAGAATGCCATATTTTATACCCTAAATATATACAATTTTTATCTGTCAATCGTACTTTAATAAGGCTGGAGGAAAATCAGTGCATGGCTTGCCATCATGTTACACTATTTTCAGGATAAGTTGGGGGAGAAGTAATGAAGTAATTAACTTTACTATTTATAAGGGAAGCAATGTTTGAAGAAACAAAATTAATGGATAGAGAAGAAAAGTGATTTCCAAGAGTCCTAACAAGAGGGAAAAATCAGACCAAGATGTTTTCAAAATGGTCCTAGGATAGGGATGCTTCAAAGCTGATGGAAAAAAGGCAGTCCTGAGTTGTACCCAGAAACTTATTTCCTGCATAACTTTTGGTCTTTCTTTAAAGCGAGAAACCAAATCCAAGGACTCATGGAGTTGAGTGAATAGTGATTAGCAGCAGGTCCCGAGAGGGAACTGGAGGGAGGGCGCATGCATTTTCTCAGTGTCTTAGGGTACAGAAAGTGAAAAGACAAAAGTGAGTAGTGATCAGAACGGAATCACTCTCCAGGGATATGAAAAGAGGCAGGAGAGGGCACCTTGATAGGGAAGTAACTGGCATCCCCAAAAAGTATAACTAGCCCCACCTTCCTGAACTGCCAGTTACTCTAAGATAGCCGAGTAGTCATGTAAAAACCGAACACCTCATGCTTCTCATATTTATAATCATAGTATCATTGTCATTTCATGTTTACTGATTGCCTTTGTCACATGTAGTTCTAAATTTTTTCCTGATCTAGATATTCAGATTCTTTAATTTTAATTTTTTCTAACCTGGAGAATGTTAGTAAGTGTTCAAAGTGTCCTTTGCACCATTCCTCATCTTATCCTTGATGCTCTAGCAACACTAATGACTTGTAATTCCTGGAATACCTCTCACTGCCTCTAACGTGCACACTCCATCCTCTTCCTCCTCCATTTGTCTGGTGGTCTTTCATTCATCCTGGAGGACACCTCTCAGGTGGCACTTCCTCTGAGAAGCCTTGAGTTGGATTATGTATCCCTCTCATGTGGACGTAGATGTTCCTGTGCATAACTCTACCATTGGACTTACCACGTCATACATTCATTATCTATTTATTTCTATTATCCTGACTAGACAAGTGAGCCACTTGAGGGCTGGGGCTGGGTCTTGCTCATCTTTAAATCCCCACCAGCCAGCACAGAGGCAGGCCCATAGTACCATTTGGTAAAAGTCTGTTGATTTGATAACCGATGGAATTAAAAAAGGATGAAATTTATAGGAAACCATTACAAAAGATTATCTGGAAATCAATAGCAATAACCAAAACTTACAAATAATTTCCCCTTCTCCTTATGACTTGGCAGAACACAAGACAAGGGGTTCACTAAGCAAAGAAATTATCGTATGCTTTGAAATATAGTTAAATATTGGGTATGATAAAATACTGTATTGGATAGAAAATTCCTAACAGTGAACAGGTTAGACTTCATTCAACTGAAAATCTAATTTATTTGAACCTCAGAGTGTGTTTACCGAACAGATGTGTGCTGTGAATGGTGGTTAGGTGCCCACAATAGCCCACCAGCCCACAAAACCCGACGGAGCCCATAATGCATCTGAGCTCTCCCCTGTGAATACCTCTCTGCTGTTTCTCTGCACTCAAACATATTACTGGCCCCGAGGCCTTGTCGACATTCTCCCATCTCCCCACCATCATCACTTCTAGGAAGACGCTTTCCATTACACAAAGCCTGCCTTCCTCCGTTGGTTATAGTTTTCTAGCCTCCTCTTTTATTCCCTCTCACACATGACTTTGCTCTCTTTATTTTTCAATTCTAATGTTAATTTTTATTTCACACATAAAAGGCAGACAGAACAATCTAAAACACATTTAAAGGATAATACCGAGTGAGCTTCAAGTGGAGCTTGAGTCTGCAAAAGTGGTGAGTCTGAAGGGAGAGGCAAGGCCATCTTGCTCTTGGACTTCATTGAAGGAAAGAATAAAGGGAACAGCAATCCTAGACTGGTGGTGGCTAATATCTTACTTCCACCAATTTCTATCATACAGAAGGTCAAATTGTGCTCAGGGAGAGCTGTGGTGGGGCTGCCATCCTGACGAGTTGGGGAGCAACCTCAGTGGCACACTGGGATGGAGCTTGGTGATAGATTGGAATTTCAAAGGGATAATCTGGTTTAACTTTGCCTGCAAAGACCAGCAAGTCTTCCTAGATGGATTCAGGGAAGAGTGTCAGCCTTTGGCCTCAGGAGTCTTTCTGGGAGAGATTCGTCACACCCAGTGTGCACAGTGGCCCTGGATAGCAGGCCCTCCTTTCGGGGTCACCGCAGTCCTGCGTTTCCAGGGTTTCCCTGCCCCAGCTGGCCTGGCTAGAGTTCAATCACACACAGACATCAGGGTTTGCCCATTTCATCGATGTTATTGTGGTAACATTAGCAGGATTTTTACACCAGAGCTAGATTTTGCCTTTTCATGGCTTTCTGTTGTTGTTTTTGAAGGGGGGAGTCAGGATGGGAGGGGTGGTGTTGTTTGCTTGTTTTTAAATTTTTCCAAAGGATGCTGGAGTCAGGAGAATTTGCATTAACTCCCACACTGAGCAGTGCAGTATGGGAGAAGAAAACCCACCAGAGACAGCAGAGTAATCTCTTCTCCTTTGCGGAGGATGTCGTCCTGGGTCTGGGGAGGAGAGTTAATTGAGAAATAAACTGAAGGAGAGAATGTGGGGATTGCAAGGGCAGGGGGAAGAAGGGGAAATACTACCTTCATTTTTTCTTTTCTTTTTCTCCCTTTTTGTTTTTAGCCTTCTGGGCTAAACATAACTTGAAGATTTTGAATAAATTTAGACAAGAAAAGAGACACTGTTGTTTTGAAGCAAATTGCAGCAGTGATTTTTAAAACAAAGAAAACAGAATATTTTTAAAACAAAGAAAGCAGCATCTTTCATTTTTAATTCTTTATTTACAGGTTACTTAAATAAAGAATTTAAGTAACCGCTGTTGATTAAGAAAACTGTAGAAAGTTAGTCACTGTTGATTAAGAAAACTGTAGAAAGTTAGCCACTACCACAAACAAAAAGCAGGGGGTGGATGTGTCCGTTCTCCAGAGTCCTGCTCCGCAGTGTTGGTGCGCACTGCTGGGGCCCTGCTCACACGTCATGCAATGCGCCTTAGCAGATTTTCGTCTGCAGGTCACTTTTCCCGTGTTTCTTTTTAAGCTCCTCAGGATTTTACAGAACTTTTGACAGTGCGTAGAGGAAGGAGTCTCAGGTGGAGCAGATGCTGGGGCTCGGCCACCAGTGCTGGACTGGAGTGCGTGGTCCGGAAACCTGGTTGCTGGCCTCCTCTTCTCAGTACTAATCCCCGGAAGATGGACCTCCACTTGTCGTCAATGTTCGGGTGATAGATCTTTGTTTAAAATCTGATCTTTGGTGGTTTAAATGGGTAATCTTCTGGTGAGTTATCAAGTCTGTATGCCTCCTTGTCCTATGGAGGTTGTTAGGGATAATACGCCCTTGCTGAGTCAAAAAATTAGCGTCTGCAAACCCAGATGTTGCTGGAGTCTTTATTCCACATTTGCAGCTTCTTCAAGCTTCTCTACCAGCCTCCTGTTGGCTGCCCTCTTTCCCTAGCTGGAACCTGGCATCCAGCTTCTTAACCCATCTTAAAATGTTCCTCTGCTCTCCATCCCTATAAGTCAAGCTCCTGCATTACAACAGTACTCTTCTAACTGGTCTCACCACTTCAACACTGGCCCCCTGGATACATTGTCTACCTTGTACCAACAGTCAGCAAACAGACCTGTCAGTAGACACTCCAAGTGAAGGACTGACACAGAAACACAGGTTGACGTGTCTACAGCAGGTACACAAGGCAGTAGGTGCTGCCCTCCTGTTTCAAGCTCTGTGGTGGCTTCCTGTGCACTCAGAGTAAAGTCAGCCTTTCGCAGAATGGCATTCATGGCCCTCTCTGATGGGCTCCTCCTGTTTTCTTCACTGGACTCATCTCTTGTCACCTCTCATATCCCTCAGGATGCTCTTAGGAGGCTCTATGATCCTTCTGTGTCTGCTTCACCCCAGTCTTTCCCTCTTCCCAGGATGTCTTGCCCGCAGGCTTCTTCCTACCCCAACTCCCACCCATGCCACTCATCCACTAGGTAAGTATCTACTCATTTTTTGCAATCATTCAGCTTGAAGGTCTGCATCTCCATGGCAGCTTTCCTCATTCCCCATTAGCTGAACTGCTCCGGCTTACTGCTCTGCGGGGTTTGGGGAGTGGGCAGATCTTAATTATGAATAGCCCTTTTGTTGTGATTTATTTTTTATTTTTATTTATTTATTTATTTATTTTTGAGACGCAGTTTTGCTCTTGTTACCCAGGCTGGAGTGCAATGGCGCGATCTCGGCTCACCACAACCTCCGCCTTCTGGGTTCAGGCAATTCTCCTGCCTCAGCCTCCTGAATAGCTGGGATTACAGGCACGTGCCACCATGCCCAGCTAATTTTTTTGTATTTTTAGTAGAGACGGGGTTTCATCATGTTGACCAGGATGGTCTCGATCTCTTGACCTCATGATCCACCCGCCTCGGCCTCCCAAAGTGCCGGGATTACAGGCTTGAGCCACCGAGCCTGGCCTTGTTGTGATTTTTTTTTTTTTTTTTTTTTGAGACGGAGTTTCGCTCTTGTTACCCAGGCTGGAGTGCAATGGCGCGATCTCGGCTCACCGCAACCTCCGCCTCCTGGGTTCAGGCAATTCTCCTGCCTCAGCCTCCTGAGTAGCTGGGATTACAGGCACGCACCACCATGCCCAGCTAATTTTTTGTATTTTTAGTAGAGACGGGGTTTCACCAGGTTGACCAGGATGGTCTCGATCTCTCGACCTCGTGATCCACCCGCCTCAGCCTCCCAAAGTGCTGGGATTACAGGCTTGAGCCACCGCGCCCGGCTGTTGTGATTTTTAATAGAGACAGCATTACATCTTGGTTTGGTGCATCTGCTCAGAGCTGGATTTTCTGGATTCATATCTCAAATCTTTGTTTACAAACCTTCCGGTCCGCTACAGATTGCACTCATTATGACATTGATATGGTGAATGGAAAAAAAAAAAATGTACTCTAGGTTATCCCTCTGGATGAACAGAAACCTGTTCCTTTCCTTCTGATTCTGCGTGGGATTTCCTCTCTGCTCAGATGTGAATAGGGATCCCAGGTGGGGAACCTGGGTGTTGGGCCATCCCTTTCTGATGTAGCCACTGCGGCAGCACAAAAGGTCACACAGTGGTATCTTCCATCACAATAAGCCAGGAACAGATTTTGGTTGGGCAGCAACAGCAATGGTGCAGGGAAAGGCTCAGACCAGGTGTAGACAGGCATTTGCTGGGCTGTGGACTTAGGGGCAGCAGCCCCTCCCATCCAGCCAACAAATGCACTCCTGTACATAACGCTGTCTTTAAATTTACCACATTATACATTATTTACTTCTGTTGATTCAACAGGAACTGCGTAGTCCCTGACTGTCAGGACCCACAGAGCCCTGCCCCTCTCAGGGGCCAGAGAGAGGCATGGTCATGAATGCCCAAGAGTTGAGTCCTTGTCATGATATATGCCAAATTCTGGTGACTCCTGCTTGCTTGCTGCCCTCACAACATCACAATAGGGACAAAATCCCAATGGAGAGAGGTTGGTGATGGTGGTAGTGAGAATACATGGGTCAACTCTGAGGTCAATGTTCTTAAGGTCCATTTTGAGAAGCTTTGGAAAGGGACATGGGCTCTGTATGTATAATTTCAACATAGATGTGTTAGATTATTTTTATTTGCTTTCACCACATTGAGCGGAAAAGAACATTTTATAGCACTAATATGCTAAATCCTGTTTAAAAACTACCCATTCGTTTATTCCTTCAGTAGATGTTTATTGTGTGCCTGACATGTTTGTGTAAGCTCCTATGCTTGAAGGTCAGTAATAGAGATTAAATTATACATATCTGGGGTCAGCTTTTATGGCCTTTTATGCCAAGAACTTTGAATTTTATTCTGTAAGATTGTGGAGCAAAGAGCACAACTGAATGGAACACAACTTTGTGTCATATAGATGATTCTGGCAGCAGTGCTGCAGATGCGGTGAAGGGAGAGAAATGTTAGAAGCCAACTACTTACCTAAGAGGTTGTAGTTTTCTTTCAGGGAGAAGAGACTAAAATCTAAACCGTACCATGATCCTGGGAAGAGAGACGCGGGTATGGATTTGAGAGCAGTTTTGGAGGTCGACTTGAGAGGCTGAATGACAGATCAGATATGAGGCGTGCAGGAAAGCGTATTAGCTTGAGTGAGCAGAAGACTGACAGTGTATTAACTAATTTTTGAAATAGGGATAGGGCAGGGCTGAGTGATCACAACAAGTCCATGTTAATTAGAAAAATAGTTGTAGGCTTTTTAGTTGAGTACAAGCAGTACAAATGAGAGTGTCAGTTTAGGGATGAGATCAGGGTCAGAGAAAAGAGAACATGTGGGAAATTGCTGGTGTATAGTTAAAGCTGTGAGAGATAATTAAATCAATCAAGGCTAACAAGACAAAAAGAGAGAATGCTGAGGACAGAGTCCTAGGGGCACCAACATTTTAGAGGCAAAATGAAATGAATCAGCAAAGGAGATTGAGAAAGTCTGATGAGTGGACAATTGGTTAAGACTGATAGAGTGGATAGTTCTAAGTGAAGAGAGTTCAATAAGGGAGGCTGGCATCAAAAGTTAAGAAGGAAGGGACACTCAATATGTCGATATCTGTTTAGCTCAAATAAGTATGATCTTTTAAGTTAAAATTTTTTAAAATTTATTGCATGCTGAGCTCAGAGTCACAGGGTTTCTTTCTTTTTCAAAAAAAAAAAAACTATTCTTCGCATATCTTTTTTCATCTGAATGTTAGGTGCTCAAAAAGTTTATATATTAGATATTTGGAATGTTTCCCTATGGTAATTCAAAATATTGCTTGGATGCAAGTTTTATGTCTGGTGTAGCTAATCACAAGCTGAGTGGGGCATCCTGTGCGCTTGTGACGTTTGGCTTGTTATTCTTGACCTAAGGCAATGTGAAAAAGTAATAACCTTTATTACAGTTTTACTAACCCAGAGAGAAAACTTCTGACACTCACCATGCATAGGAAAAGTGAAGAAGACATTATTAATCTTTGCTGGGAAGGTCTCCTGCCATTCCTATGACCATTTGCAATTCTCTTAAGGCTTAGTAAATGGGAACTGGCCACAACTTTATTCTGCATCCTTTTTCTGAGGAAAGACTGCAAGGTGGAAGAATGAAGGAAGTGTGGGGGGTGGCATTTAAAACGTGATTGAAGCAGTTTAGGAAGTATTCTTGCTGCTTTTTAGATATCTGATAGTTCAATGAAATGGAAGCACTCACGCCCACAAAAACACTCATCTCATGCAGACCCTCCCTGAATCTCATAAGCACTGACAGCTTTGACACCATTACCTTCTCTCTCTCTTTTTTTTTAAATGGGGCTATGCACTGAAATGCCAGATTCGTGGACCATGCCAGAACGGAGAGTTCACTATAATAAAAATAAAGGCCTGGACATTTAAAATATCACAAAAGGTGCTATTTTTTCTATGGCACTGAAGACTGCTGGCTCCCCCTTTACCCAGGCACTCACTGGCGATGGTCACCAATGAGCTTGAGATTGTAGAGCAGATTTGCTGATATACTAGATTCGGTTTCCAGAATGGCATGGGTTGTGCTAAGGAACTGAGAGGATTTTTGATTTCTTGGTAATCAGCAGAAACTCAGAATTATGAGGTTCACTCACTGGATAAGGGACTGCACTTTTCATCGATGGCAGCAGTTGGAAACTTGAATAAATATTACCCACTGAGGGAAAGAGATAAAGGCAGTATGGATATTGTCATTCTTGGGATGGTTTCTAAAGTGAAAATTTACTCTTCTTTTTATTTTTAAAAGTTAAGACAGCATTGCATGTTGTAATTCCAATAGTGATTTTATCATGAAGAGGCGTGGTTGAATTTCCATGTTGTCTCAATAGCTGGTTTACTGCTGTAATGTTTTTAGTGATACTTCCATTTGGAATTGTATTTTTTCAATAGTTTTGAATATCTACATTCTCAAATATCACAAAATATGTTTGAAAATTCAGCAATTTATGGCTAGGTAGAAGGGAATGAGTTGAAAGCTACTAATAGTAGTGTCATTCAATCCCATTATCACCATACATCTTGCAAACCTATCACTTTATCCTAATACGTGTCCATTGTCATTCTTTCTAACAGCTCCACTCAGGCTAGTTTCATTGCCAGCTACAAATCACAATTGCAAGAGTACAAGACAGAGTAAATCTGCCAAGGAGTCTGGATGTTATCAATTAATGTGAGAACTTCGAGTGAGTTTTGTAGCTGATTAGATTTCTGGAAAGGTAACTGGACCAGCCGGATTAACTGGTCTGTTTCATAGCTGGCAATGCTTTACCTTAAATCTAATTTTTAATTTAATGAGTTAGACATTGCATTTTTTTTCTTTAAAAGTAATTTATTTGACTCTGATCACAAAACACAGGTGAAGAGCATGGGCATTGCCTGTAACCCCTGAGTTGCCCATCTTCCCAATCTATGCTTCTATAAATACCCTTTGCACATTAGCAAGCTCATGCTGTTCCCAAGTGCGTGCACATTCTAACAGCTACAGAGTATAGTATACAACCAGGTGAGAGTTAGACAGATGCCCCACTCACACCTAAGGTCCCTCCAACGAGTCTTCTGGCTCCCTTTGCCAGAAGGGAGTGACTTGTTGCTCTTCCTGTTGGTCATAGATAAATGACACCTGCACAATTCTGAGTGCTTTCGAGTAACCTTGGCAGGCAGGGACTAGACCTTTTCCTTGCTCCGAGCTTCCTATGTCCCAGGCTGCCTGTGGCACCCAGATTGCTGCTGCCCCTGGGTCCCACACATTCCAGGGTGACGACGAAGGAAGGGCAGGCCAGGCCAAGCATGAGGAATTAACAGTCTTTATTGGTCTCAGACCGGGAGTCCATGAGTCTTGAGGTCCTCTGTGTATTTCTCAATTTTCTTCTCCACATTCTTCCCAGCTTGTTTCCATAGCCTCATGAGCTGTTTCTTCTTCTGGTAGTGGATCTTGGCTTTCTCCTTCCTCTTCTCCTCCAGGGTGGCTGTCACTGCCTAGTACTTCCAGCCAACCTCGTGAGCCAGGCGCCCCAGATAGGTAAACTTCCTTGTAGGCTTCAGACTCACAACCTTGAGGGCCGCAGGAACCACCATCTGCTTTTTCTGTTAGAGAAAGAAAGGGGCTTAGAGCCCTGGAGGGACAAACAGGGAAGGAGCCCAGCTGGGCGGGCATCTGAGCCAGTGTTGCTTTCATGAGGATCAAACAAGGTAGGTAGTTGTGAACATCACAGACTAGACATTGCATTTTTTAAATTGAAGTTTTATAAAGTTGGAGATCACTTTTGCTGAACAGACTTGAGTGCTGCAACACATTTGGCTATAACCTAAGCAAGTCTTAATTCAGCCTTTTCCTATTCCAAAGACATCACCTCCTTCCCTGATTTTGCTGGTTCATCCACAGAGAATATCTCAGTGTTGTGGAAACATCCCAGGCTCTGCTTTACCTCAGTACCACCATACATAGTGTTCTACGTGCTTCGAAGGCATTCCTTCTTTATTCTGCTAACTCTGACCTATCCATCAAGGATATCCATGACTTCATAGCACCACTGTGCCTCCTTATTATTACACTTGCTTCATCATTTTATGTAACTGTTCATTGCCTCATCCGTAATAGGCAGCAAGGTCTTTGACAGCCAAAATTCTTTCTTTTTCATCTTCATATCCACCATTGCCTAGCTGAATGGGTAGTATATCATCTCAATAAATACTTCTTGAGAATGAATGAATACATGAGGAAATGGAGAAGATATATGGTTATTTAATATGAATCCATTGCCCCTTTTAGGCCGCAAAAGACTTGTGGTAAAAGTTATCAGTGCTTAAGTCTCTTACTAGCCTGGAATTAGTAGAATAGTATCAGTAGAAGGACTTAATGACATCTGAAGAGGCTGCTACTAATAGAAAAAAAAAATGTTATTTTGAACAAAACCAAATTTTTGCAAAGCTTGAGATATTGAGAAATAACTACATGTAGGGCTACATTAATCAGACGGGTAGTTAGCTTGCAGGACTACAGACTATAGGTTCAACTGCTCGTCTACCACTTATCAGCTGTATATTCTTAACCTCCATGGTAACTATAGCTTCCGCCTATGTTTTCTGGGAATATTCAGTCATATTTTGTAAATTCTAGCAAAATGACAGGCATGCTAAGTGTTCAATAAATGCTAGCTATTATTATTTCATTTATCATAGGATAATCATCTATTTGTTTGATTTGAAAATTTAAAATTTATCACATATTAAGTCTTAAAAGGTATTATGCAATCATAACCATTAAATAAAAAATATATTTTAAATCCATAAATTATGTAAAGCCTTCAATTATAGATGTACATTAACCTCAATTATCTGTTATGTGTTACATAAGAACACGTCTCAGAATAAATGAAAACTCTAAGGGTCTCTGAAGGTCTTTGGAGTCTTAAGCTTCTCTATGCCTTGTTTCTAATATCTGGGTAACCAAGATTTTAAAAAAGTAAAATTCTATTATAGGTAAGTTTTAAAATATAACAAATTTTAAAATGATGATAAAACAGCATATTTAGAAGAGCTGTGAGTTTGCATTTTCTTTTAATTATGTTCTTTATTCCTAGCAAGTATCAATGAGGAAATCAATAAGCCATTACTTAATATACTGAGTTTAATATCACTCATAAGAGTTGTCTGAAACTAAACTTTCTTGCCTTGGAATTGATGTTCTAATATTATTGCTTTACAAATATTATCCTGTACATTTGGTGGATAAGTGGAGCAGTGATCTTCACCAACGTGTGATGACAAGACTAGGTCATGACACCTGGCTTCCAGTCCAACTTCATTGTTTTCTTATGTGTGATTCTAGATAAATTCATGTTATCTGAGCCTTAGATTTTTCTTTTATAAATAAGCCCTTATCCAATTTTCCAAGAGTTGTAACCAACAGATGTTAAATAAATTGAAATATGTAAAGTGCTACAATAAATATTATTTACTTATGTTAAAAGTAGTAATAGTAACTATGATAGTCTTTCTGGTGTGTCAACTTGGCTCAGTACGGTTCATCTTTATTCAAATACTAATCTAGTGGTTTCTGTAGTTGTGATTTAAGTCCATAACCAATTGACTTTAATGTGGCCAAGTCTGATTCAATCAGTAGGAAGGCTAGACAAGTTGGGGTGAGACTTCCATGAAAGAAGAAATTGCATTTGTGCCCACGCCCATGGATTCTAACCTGCTCTTCTTGATGGTCTGCCTTATGAAGTTCAGATATGCTTAGCTGGTCCTGCAATTGTATAAACAAATTCCATGTAATAAATCTCTCAATACATATGTCCCAGTTCTGCTATTTGGTTGATATAGTAGCAATTTACATGGCCACCTTCTTTGAAAGGAAGGAATGTTAGAAAATACAAATACTAATAAGAGATGAAGCAATCACATTAGGGACATCAAGGATTCTGGTTAATATAAATCTTCCTCAGAAAGTCTGATAGAAAGGAAAACTATGGGAAATAATAAGTCCTCATTCAAAAATGCAGGAATATAGGGATGTTTACTTATCAAGAAAACAGAAATTCAAGAATGTTTATGTGTGTCTCATAAAGTGTAGGACTGATTCATGGGTACCAAATGATGGCCTTGCCCAGGCGTCCCCAAACTTTTTACACAGGGGGCCAGTTCACTGTCCCTCAGACCGTTGGAGGGCCGCCACATACTGTGCTCCTCTCACTGACCACCAATGAAAGAAGTGCCCCTTCCTGAAGTGCGATGGGGGGCCGGATAAATGGCCTCAGGGGGCCGCATGCAGCCCATGGGCCGTAGTTTGGGGACGCCTGGCCTAGCCCATCAACTAAATCACAGTGCTGGTATCACGGAAGAGGCAGCATATCCCTTCAGACAGGAAAGAAAAAAGGCTTTGGAATAAAATAGACCCAGAATCATTACTGGTTGCCCGAACTTGGACAGGTTATTTGACCTTGCTGAAGCTCAATTACATTAACTTTAATGTAGATATGAAATAATACTACTTCTTTCTCAGGGAAGTTATGAGAATCAAAAGAGATAAATTCATGTGTAGCGCCGGCACCAAACAGACACTTAATAAATAGTAGCTAATATCCGTTGAAACATGAATTCTCAACACCAGGTCCTTGCTCATTTTCTAATCATCTTAGTAAGAACCAATACTGATGCAAAAGCATCTTCAACAGTGGTTAAATGTTTACTGTTTATGAGCATTCACATATTTCCCACCTATTGTGCCATATGGAAAGAGAAATAGCAAATGTCCAGAAAAACAATCACATTGAACTTTCGAAATTGTGTAGAAAAATGCATTATAAATGTCAATATACTTCTTCCTAAGAAATGGACCCCTGATCACCTCCACTGGCAATGTATGGTTTTCTCTACATCATTATCAGACACATCAAATTACAGATACGCTACAAATAGATCCTATAGGCAATGGTCAGATATTGTTCTGGCCTTTGTCCATGCAGTCTCCATTGTTATTTTGCCTAGATTACTTCTTGATTCCTACCTACTCATAAATTAGGTGTATTAGAAATAACTGAGTGTTAGAGCTTCCCTTGCCCTCTCAAACTAGCCCCCACATGTAAATTACCTTTTGAAAGACTTTGCTATCCTTTTCTTCTGGACATTTCTCCTTTCATTATTTCTTAATATAGGCAAATACAAATAATGATCTCTGATGGGTTAATGACAAAGACAGAGATTAGCAATTAACTGTAGCCTGGATACAATTTTAAAAGCCTTACAAATTATGTAAAAAGAGGAGGAAAAGCAGGTGTCCTGCTATGGGAGGGTGAGGATGATGGAGTTAATTCCAGCTTGGACATTAAGTCTTAATTAAGTAGCTGTAGGAAGTAAAAGACAAGGTTAAAGAGAATTGCTATTGTCAGCATATCCTTGAAGAGTTAAGGAGAACAGTGAGAATGGGAAAAGGAGGACTGAGAATGGAACCCTGGGGACACCAAATATCAAGCTTCAAGAAGAGAAAGAGAACCCTGGAAAGACACCGAAAGAAGAGATGAAAAAATGGGATTGTTTTAAAGAGGGTGTGGTCAGTAATGACAGTTGTTCCTGAGAGGATAAGTCAAGAAAAATGGAAACTAAAATTACCCATCACATCTATCAATTGAGAAATCACCAATAACCTTAAAGAGAACAGTTTCATTAGAGTTGTGAGTATAGATGCTGGATAGCAATCACTTGAGACAAAATGACAAGTGAGGTGGGGACATAGCAAGTTGCAGAAAACTTTTTCAAGAAATTTAGTTAAGGAGGAAAGAATGAAGAAAGAGCTAGTTCATGGATTTTGGGAGAGCTTCGTGATCCATGATTGTGTCAATGAAAAATGTGGCACAATTTCTTTTCTCCAGAAGTGTAGAGTGCAGTATTTACTTAATAGGTATAATGTTGGAATTTGGAAACACTTGGTCTTGGAGTTTCACCTGAATTACCTGTGCAACTTTGTAAATATACATTTACCAATTCTGTTAAAGCAACCTCAATTCTATTGAACCAACCTCAGTTCTACAAAACCAACGTTTCAGGGGTATAGTGAGTCTTCTTTGGCCCTGATTTTCTTCTTATTTACTGGACTGTATATGTTGCCCATTCCCTGGCTTATTGAATTGTTTTTCTCTTTATGTCAGCACTGACATACTAAATGCAAGGTGGTGCCCAACTCTATCTGCAATTGCTCAATTTCTGGCCTGATCTTTCAGCCATTGTTCCATTTATAGTAGTTAATTCAAATGTTCTTACTTGTTACTTCACAAATCTGTGGAAATGTCAGCAATATAATTTTCTACCAGTTTTGAAATTATGCTTTTTTTTTTTTTGCATCTCCATGTGAATAACAGAAAAACACTGTCAGCAATTTAACTGATGGCAGTTTGTCTTTTTTAAACCTTTACTTTAAGTTCAGTAATGAGATTGCTGGGTCCAGTGGTAGTTCTGCTTTCAGCTCTTTGAAGAATTGTCACACTGCTTTCCATAATGGTTGAACCAATTTACACTCTCACCAACAGTATATAAGTGTTCCTTTTTCTCTGCAATTTGTTTAAGTTCCTTATAGATGCTGAATCTTAGACCTTTGTCAGATGCATAGTTTGTAAAAATCTTCTCCCATTCTGCAAGTTGTCTGTCTGTTTAGACTGTTGATGGCTTCTTAAGGTTTTTTTTTTTTTTTTTTTTTTTTTTTTTTTTTTTTTTTTTTTTTTTTTACTTAATTAAACTAAACTCTCAAGTTTAATTAGATCCCATTTGTCAAGGCTTGCTTTTGTGGGGATTGCTTTTGGTGACTTTGTCATGAAGTCTTTGCAAGTTCCTATGTCAGTATGGTATTGCCTAAGTTATGTTCCAGAGTTTTTATAGTTTTTGGTTTTACATTTAAGTCTGTTACTTACCTTGATTTGATTTTTTTTGTACAGTATAAGGAAGGGTTTAAGTTTCAATCTTCTGTACATGGCTAGCCAGTTATCCCAGAATCACTTATTGAATAGGGACTCCTTTCCTCATTGCTTGTTTTTGTAACCTTTGTGAAAGATCACATGGTTCTAGGTGTTTGGCCATATTTCTGGGATTTCTATTGTGTTGCACTGGTCTATGTGTCTGTTTTTGTACTAGTTCCATGCTGTTTTGGTTACTGTAGCCCTGTAATATAGTTTGAAGTCAATTAATGTGATGCCTCCAGCTTTGTTCTTTTTGGTTAGGATTGCCTTGGTTATTCAGGCTCTTTTTTGGTTCCATGTGAACTTTAAAATAGTTATTTTCTAGTTCTGTGAAGAATGTCATCAATAATTTGATAGAATAGCATTGAATTTATAAATTGCTTTGAGCAGTACAGCCATTTTAATGATACTGATTCTTCCTATTAATGAGCTTGGAATGTTTTTACATTTGTTTGTGCCATCTGTGAGTTATTTGATCAGTATTTTGTAATTCACAATATAGAGATCTTTCACCTCCATAATTAGCTGTACCCCTAGATATTTTATTCCTTTCATGGCAATTGTAAATTGGATTGATTTCTGATTTGGCTCTTGGCTTGTCTGTTGGTGTTTAGAGAATGCTAGTGACTTTTGTATATTTATTTTGTATCCTGGCACTTTGCTGAAGTTGTTGATTAGGTAAATGAGCTTTGGTGTCAAGACTATGGAGTTTTCTAGATAGAATCATGTCTGCAAACAGGGATAGTTTAACTTCCACTTTTCCTGTTTGGATGCCCTTTATTTCTTTCTCTTGCCTGATTGCTCTGGCCAGGACTTCCAATACTGTGCTGAGTAGGAGTAGTAAGAGAGGGCATCCTTGTCTTTTACTGGTTTTCAAGATGAGTGCTTCTAGCTTTTTCCCATTCAGTATGGTGTTGGCTGTGGGTTTGTGATAGATGGTTCTTATTATTTTGAGGTATGCTCCTTCAATAACTAGTTTATTGAGAATTTTTAATATGAAATAATGTTGAATTTTATTGAAAGCCTTTTCTTTTTTTATGTATTTATTTTTTTTATTGCATTTTAGGTTTTGGGGTACATGTGAAGGACATGCAAGATTGTTGCATAGGTACACACATGGCAGTGTGGTTTGCTGCCTTCCTTCCCCTCACCTGTATCTGTCATTTCTCCCCATGCTATCTCTTCCCACCTCCCCACCCCCCGTCCCTCCCCCATTTCCCTCCAACGGACCCCAGTGTGTAGTGCCCCCCTCCCTGTGTCCATGTGTTCTCATTGTTCAACACCCAACTATGAGTGAGAACATGCAGTGTTTGATTTTCTACATCTATAACATAATCATAGTTTTTGTCTTTAGTTCTGTTTATGTTCACATTTACTGATTTGCATATGTTGAGTCAACCTTGCATCCCAGTGATAAAGCCTACTTGATGATAGTGGATTAGCTTTTTGACGTGCTGCTGAATTTCGTCTGCAAATATTCTGAGGATTTTAGCATCAGTGTTCATCAAGAATATTTTCCTGAAGTTTTTTCTTTGTTTGTTTGTTGTGTCTCTGCAAAGTTTTGGTTTCAGGAAGATGATGGTCTCATAGAACCAGTTGAGGAGGAGTGCCTCTCCTCAATATTTTGGAATAGTTTCAGTAGAAATGGTAGTAGCTTTTCCTTGTACATCTGGTAGAGCTTGGCTGTGAGTTCCTCTGGGCCTGGGCTTTTTTTGGTTGGTGTTTATTACTGATTCAGTTTTGGAGCTCATTATTGGTCTGTTCAGGGAATTAATTTCTTTCTGGTTCAGTCTTAGAAGGGTGTATATGTCCAGGAATGTATCCATCTCTCCTAGGTTTTCTAGTTTGTTGCCTAGAGGTATTCATAGTAGTCTCTGATGGTTGTTTGTATTTTGTATTTCTGTAGGGTCAGTGGTAATATCCTCTTTGAGATTTCTAATTGTATTCATTTGGATCTTCTCTGTTTTCTTTTTAATTGTCTAGCCAGCAGCCCACTAATTTTATTAACTTTAAAAAAAAAAAAAAGAAACAACTCCTGGATTTGCTGATCTTTTGGACTTTTTTTATATGGTAGCAATTTGGGAGGGAAAGAACAATGTCTATTCTAAAGGTTACTCGGAAATCACTCCCTTCATTATCAGAGGCCCTTTATTCTGTGGTTACCTGTTGTCTCTTACTATACATCTTCATATCTAGCTGCAGCAGCTGTAGTTCACACTCTTTGCTTGCTTTACTGCAGTTCTTCTATAACTATCTCATAACCGATTACATGTAGTTTATATGAATTCTGAGAAAATAGTTTTTGAATCAAAAATTAAAACTAGATTTGAATGAGAAATTGAAATTACTAGAATAAGTGTGTTGTTACATAGTCAGAAAAAATGGTCAGTAAACCAGCAAAAGAAAAAAAAAATCTATGGATAAGAGTTGGAAATAAATTAATAAATGAGTGCAGAATATGAATGAAATGTTTAAAAATGCCATCATGTTTGAGAATTACACAATCTATTTTGTACACATCTCTGCAGTGCAAAATTGACTTTTTATCAAGAAATTCTTTTTGGTTAAAATGTTATAAAAAATACAAAAGTGGACCTGCAGTTTGCTTTGGGGGAACAATGAGACAGAGAGTATATATATAAGCTATATAAAAATTATGTCTATGGGAACAGAGGATAAAAAATACAAATTTTTCACAAATGACAAAAAGAAAGAATAAACCTGAAGTATAGATAGTTGATTAAAAGGCATAGATATTTTAAACTATCATTTACTGACTTAGTCTGTGCTAAGCCTTTTATCCCCATTACCTAATTTAATATCTCAAGAACTTCATGAACTGAGTTCTAACTTTTGGATAAGAGAACTGAGATTCGTCTGGAAATGCGGCGTTCACTCACCCTCTGCACTTTCACTGGGAGCTGAAGTCCTGAGCTGTTCTTAGGCGGCCATCTTCCCAGCATGGATGAACCTGGAAACCATCATTCTCAGCAAACTGACACAAGAGCAGAAAATCAAACACCGTATATTCTCACTCATAGGCGGGTGTTGAACAATGAGAACACAAGGACACAGGGAGGGGAGCACTACACACTGGGGTCCGTTGGGGGGAAATGGGGGAGGGGCGGGGGGTGGAGAAGTGGGAAGAGATAGCATGGGGAGAAATGACAGACACAGGTGAGAGGATGGAAGGCAGCAAACCACACTGCCATGTGTGTACCTATGCAACAATCTTGCATGTTCATCACATGTACCCCAAAACCTAAAATGCAATAAAATAAAATAAAATTAAATTAAATTAAAAAAAAAAAAAAAGAGAACTGAGATTCACAGGGTTTAGGTAACTTGCCCAAAGCCAAATAGCTAATAAGTTAATTCATGAGTTGACTTCCAAGCACTTTCCTTCCCACTGGAAAGCTCTTCAGTGATGGAGCCCCAGCTATGCTGACTCCAGCCCAGTTCTCATTCCACAGCACAGTCACACCACAGCTTGTCCCCACTGAGTTGATCTAAGAAAGGAATTTTGAGTACAGTAACTGTGCACTGAGGTTTGGGGCACATTTTATATGTAGTTGTAATTTGTGGTTAGATACTTTTGTTAAGATAATCATGGCCTATCAATTTAACAGTTTTTAAGGATGCGCATCATGGCCTATTAATTTAACAGTCTTTAATGATGTGCTTACCAATTATAATATCTAAGCATAAAAGAAAAGGCAGAAAATTATAAATGCACACAAGAATAAATAAGCTATCTTAAACTACATTATTAACGAGGCTCCTTTTACATTGCCTTCCAATTGGCATGAAAAACTGATGGAGCCAAGATTCTTCCTCTGGCTTTACTATTTAGAGAAAAGTTGTGTGCCTTTATAACTTCCATGAGTTTCTGGTCTTCACTTTTAGTCTTATTTAAATGATGTCAAAAGTGTTGTGTATCCAGGCTCATTCAGTGTGTTCTTCCTGGATTACCAGAGACTGAGAGACCACCTATGAAAGGAGCAGTACTATAGGGAAAGCAGTTCCACTGATTTCCATCTTTCTCACTGATTCTGGGACACAAAAAACAGCTGCAAGAAGTGTAATATGAAGTCATCCTAGTGTCATTTGTTCAATGACTAGGCTCATCATCCTTTTATTTATTTATTTATACATGCATTTATTCAACAGAGTGCATTATTGAGATAATACGAAGAGTAGATTTCAATGGTGTCAGGGAATATGGAAAAGGTTCTGAAAGGCTATGAAGACCTGTTCAACAAAACAGAGCTAAAACTTGTTGTGTAATGTGATTAGAGTAGATTAGAATAACTTTAGCTTCTCTTTCTGGTAGCAGAAATTTCATTTGTTCTGTATTGTTTGTGTAATAAGTTTCTTAACAGGATGAATGTTTTATTTTCAGTATGTGGCCTCCAATTTTCCTGCTTCCTTACTGGTGCAGTGATTCCCTCGTATCTTAATAACTACAGTAGCTATGCTCTGCTTAATGGGTTTGAACTTTAGAGAATAATGTTATTTCTGAACACTTAATGAGTGTTCACAATTAAGAAGGCATTGAAGTTCAAGATCTTGACCAAAAAAAGAGACATTCTCCTAATGATACAACTACTATCAATGAGTTGATAATCTGGGAAAGTTGTTTCTTCTGTTTTACAGCTAAAGTTTTGCTTCTTACCTTGACAAATTTAAAAAGCGTTTGATATATATTTTAATTGCTATTAGAATAAAACCAAAATGCACAATTTAATAGTCTTTAGTTAAAAAAATACAAAATTGAATGAAAACAGAATGGAAATCATAGAAAATGAAATAAACATACGATGTCTGTCTCAGTTGTAGACTTGAAAATAAGCAATAGTAGAAGATAGGATTTATACTGTCTTATCAATAGAACAATGATAATTGAAACAATGTCCTGTGGAACATGATATATGTGGGCAGTAATTTCTAAGTGTACCCTAATTATTTTTAATCAAGCCCTTAGCAGAATTCTTAGAGGCAGTTATAGCATTGCAAACAGTTTAATTTAGAATAAACTCTCACTAAGTAGGTGGACAATGACCTGCTAATTATCTTATTCCCTTCCTACCTACAAGTTTTTACTTGGTTTCGGGTGTATTTTCAATGAAGACCCATCAGAGAACTTTATTCTATGGCAGAGGAGGCTAATTACAATTAGGAAAAGACCCTAAGTGTCTAGTGGGGAACAAAACATCCTGATCCAAAGTATGCTGAGGGCCAAATTTGAACCTGACACTGAAGTTCTGGAGTCCTGCACTGCACAGTTGGTACCTTGACTCTGAGGCCATTGGATGTCTGTCACTCTCTGGGTCCTCAGCCACAGGGAATTAAGATTATAAGTTTCTGTATCCTGAGTTTCCGGCATTACCAGGTTGGGTTTAGAAGCTACAAAAAAATCTTAGGATTAACGTTAGTAAGCCTGATGGCACCTACCACTGAGGTGATTGAGTAGTTAAGGGAAAGGTGACCAAACTTTATGAATTCAAATCCCCCTTTTTTTTTTTTTTTGCTACTTTGTTTCTTTTCTTTTTTTTTTTCTTTTTTTTTTTTTTACAAAGATGTCACATATGTGCATGTGTTTACAACTGTACATTGATTATGTTTGCAGACCACCATCACATCACAGGTGAGGAAGACAGTAATCATTAAAACTTTGGGTTGGATGAATTGAGAATAATATTTAGCCCAGGTTGGTACATAAGACATTGTAAAATGAGATCCTTGGTTGTTTTGTCAAAGTGGCATGAAGATTGTGAACTGTGATACTTGTTAAGCAGAGCAGAATTGGTCTGAAGAACACTTTATTTTTTTTATAATGTTTAGTTTCTGATTTACCTTATTCAATGCAATTCCTCTTCTCCTCAGACCCCCTATTGAAATTTAAGCTTTTAAATGTCCTCATTCCCTACCTTCAGCTCCACCCTCTCTGACACATTCAGCACCATATTGCTTCGTCTTAGCTGTATTACCCTGTATAACTGTCTCCTCAGATCTCACACTCTAATACCAAATGCATGCATACTTTCGGCTTCTGCTTGCCTCATAACTACTATAATCTCATTGGCTAAAGCAAATCTCATGAACAAGTTTCAAGTCAATGAATGGTAACAAACACGCTGGCTATTTAAGGAAGACCTGAAAAGTTACATGGCAGAGGTACTGGATACATGTGGAATACAGATTTGGGACCAATAATCCAATCAACCAAGTGATGATATATGTATTTTTTCCCATTCAGCCTTTATTACTATATACTAGAACTTGGAATTATAGTCAGAAGCAAGACAGCATCTCAGACCCCATCCATCTCACAGTATAATGGGGAAGACTGACATGGAGCAACTAAATGACAGGAATGATAATTACTGTGATAAGACCTTTGTCATACAGTATTCCTTTTTTTCTGAGATATCTTTCTCCCTTAAAACCATATATTTATATCTAATAACATTATCAAGACTGACTCAAAGGTCACCTTCTGTGTGAGTTGATTCCAACTATAACCCTTTCTACTCATATTCTCTCATTTTGATGAGATTCTTTGGTGCTATGAGGGGTTTCCTTGTTGATACAGAGTTTGGTAGTAGTTGTCAGATTGTGCCATGTGGTTGGTCTACACATAACTCGGAGGTAACAGTGGAATAGGACTAGGCATAGACCACCATACATGTGAAAAGGTACTCCCTGCCCATGGTAAGACCTTGGTAAAAGCTAGCTGCAAGTATCACATTCTGGAGATAGTTATCATACTTCTTTTCTTTTTGCTGCCTGTCTAGGATAGAATGCCATTAAATGATTCCCAAGACCAACTTTGCAATACTTACGGTGTCTGAAATTTATTAGAGAGGTATGTCACTGAAGGTCCGGAGATACAAACTGTATTTTCTGTTCTTTTTGCTGCCTGTCTAGGATGGAATTCCACTGAATGATTCCCAAGACCAATTTTGCAATACTCATGATATCTCAAATTTATTAGAGAAGTATTTCACTGAAGGTTTCCAAACAAATTTAAAATTTTTTTATGTCAATTTAGAGAAAAATTATGTTTCATGTGGCACCATGGAGAGAAATAAGGAGGCAAAGGATACAGTATCATATCTCCTAAGGGGTTTAAAGTCATTATAATTAGGTGTTTTAATTAAGGTTAGATAGTGACAAGATTAGGACTTATGTATTCCCCTTTATTTACTAACAGTTTAGGTGGTATATTTTTTAAGGATTTGGCCATCCCACTGATAACACCTTGAAACCAGATATAAATAAATACTATTAAAAAAAAAAAAGCAGTGGCCAGGTTTCTTTCTTTCTTTTCTTCTTGTGTCCTTATCACAGCAAGAATTTTTTAGGCCCCCCATTATTCTTTCCTTTTATTATGTCTGGTCATGGTTGAAGCAACTTATAATAATTGATAACAAAAGAAGAGAACTGATTATTTATTTTAAGAGGAAGATCAGACCTAGAATTTTAAGGTTGATGCTAACTTCAGTGAACTTCTTTACTGAAGTGGGTCAGAGGATGAGTCCCTCTTACCACTGGGCAAGGTCACAGGGGCTCCTGATCGCAGAACACCAGAGACTTATATCATCCTCAAGCCCTGTATTTTGCATTCCAGCAACCGAGACCCAAAAGATTTAAATGTGCTGTTTCAGAGTGCACAGTGAGATAGTGGCAGAGCCTGGATTTGAACCCAAATGTTTTGTTTAAACCTGTGTTGTTCCTTGAATCTTGTCAGCTTTCTTGGAGATTTCTTTTGGCAGTTGGAGATTTTAGATAATGACACCATGTCTCCCATTACCAAGGAAAAATATTGCATGGGTTCAAGTACCAAGAAAAATATAAGACTTTATTCTTAAAACAAGAAAAAGAAAAAAGAAACAATCAGAAGACAATTAGATGTGACCTCTGTGAGTACATAATGGGTGGGGAGGACTGAAGAGAGTCACTTAGCCGTGGAGAAGAATTTCCTCAAGGAGAAAACATCTTAATGAGACCTTGAAGCATAGGCTGTATTTGACACCAGTGTGGAGGGAAATGGGTTTGGGCATGAAGGGACAAGGATATTGCCAGCACTGAGAGGGAGGTTTTCACGCAGTATTAGAGAAGGCAGAAGGCTCAAAGGCACCAAGAGGGGAATGATTCCAAAGCTTGTGTTTCTCTTATTTTGTTCCTTTTATGCAGTCAAACTATATTCTCTCTCCATTCTCTATGTCTACAGGAGAACCTGGATGTCCTAGTGTTCACCTAGAGAGCTGCAGGAATGACACACACCATCATGACAGGGATCTGGGGGTCACTAGACCAAATGTCATTGCCAACATTTTAGTTTCTCAAAAATAATTGAGAAAATATCCATTATTATTTGCTATGACAATTATATTAACATAAACATATTCTTATAGATGTTCCTTTATTCTAGTTATTCCATTTATGTTATTATTAACATATTTCCACTGGACAGAGTTGTGAGTTTTGGAAAAGCAAAGATTATTTATAACATAACCATATTATATCTAAATCTCCCAATATTATTCGATGGCTGCACTATGAAATTATATTGAATATATGAAAACATGGGAGATAGAGAAAGAAATCACACCCTGACTATCCATGAGTAGCTATTGGAGGCTCCATCTTTACCACCACTGTTATAACCTTATTAAATCCTCCAAAGTCTGTCTCTTCTCTCTTGTGAAAAAATCACTCTTCTAGGAACAGAATAAAGGAACACTGATTTTGTTCCTTTTGGACTTTTTCTTCAGAGCTGGTATTCTTTTGCTGTGTTTCATTTGCTTTCGCAATACCTTCCAAGTTACAAGGCTTTCTATTTCCTCATGTCTTTTTCTGGTCGTCTCATTCCTGTTTGCTGCTGATCTCAACGCTGTTGTTGCTCTTGTTCCTCTTCTGGAGTCAGTATATTCTACTTTCTCCACCCTGCATGCCTAGTAATTATGCAAAATGTGCTTTACCACTGTGTGCATTCTGTGTGACATAGGCTTGACCAAACAGCCTGCAACCTTCACAATTATTCTTCCTGTGGTATCCTAAATGTTTGCTTAGTGATTACTCAACTTAAAAGCTGAAATCAATTTTTGTGACAAACATAAGCCACTGGGCTTACATTTCCTGGGTATAAGTATTCAAATGAGTGCTACTATATGTATGCAAAATAAAGTCATAAGCTTGAGTGGCTATCCTTGGTGTTTACTAACAATATACCTATGCTAAGTGATGAGTCATGTCTGGGATATCACAGTTTTCACAGTGAATGCATTTTAAATACCAACACAACCTAGTTGGAGATTATGTTTAAGTAAAAAAAGATTTAAAGTGTTTCAAATTTTCTAGATGTACCAGAGAGCTGCCCACTATGTAGCAACTCATGCAGTCACAGCAGATGGTCATCTAGGAGGTGGCTTAGCACGTATGACTCATCTCTTACACTGTTGCTATATAATTTGCCAAGACAATGAAGAAAAGTCTCTCATGAATTCATTTCTTTCTCTCTACTGCATTTTTATACTCAATCAAGCCCTCCTATAGACATATATATATGAGACAACACCTTAATGAGACCTTGAAGCATAGGCTGTATTTGACGCCAGTGTGGAGGGAAATGGGTTTGGACAGGAAGGGATGAGGATATTGTCCTCCTACAGATATATAGGAGGGCTTGAGTATAAAAATGCAGTAGAGATATATATGTCTCTCTCTATATATATATATGTATTCTCCTTGCCCTTTCATCTTCTGTCCTATCTCTAGTCTTCCTGTCATTGCTAAATGTTATGAAAAATAGGCTTCACATCTTCACTACTCCTTACCTCTCAACTCCATAATCTTGTTTCTGGTTCTAACAGTACCTGCTAATTGACATGATGCTGCTCTTTCAGTTCCTAATGAATATCTTATTGCAAAACCCAGTGGCCCCTTTCCCATTTCTCACATCCCTGTACTTTTCCAGTTAAACATCCATTCTTTCCCTTACTTGATTTAATTTCTGTGACACTGCTTTTATTGTTTATCTCCTCTTCCTCCTCCTTTCTCTTCTTCCTTCTCCTCCTTCTTCTCTTCCTCTTTCTTCCTCTTCTCCTTCTCCTTCTCCTTCTCTCTCTCCCTCTCCACCTCCCTCTCCCTCTCCTCCTCCTCCTCTTCCTCCTCCTCCTCCTCTCCTCCTCCTCCTCTTCCTTCTACTCCTTCTCCTCCTCTTCCTTCTCCTTCTCCTCCTCTTCCTCCTCCTCCTCCTCCTTCTTCTTTCTCCTTTCTTCTTCCTCTCAGTATCTACTTCCAACCTTTTTTTCTTCACCTGCCCTTCAAGTGTAAAATTATTGGTATTCGCTGTCCCTATGTGTTCTCCCTGAATGATCTCAGACACTTCCCCAGCCATCATCTACCCTCAGATGATTTGAAATTTGTATTGTATACACCAGTCATTTTCCTATGCTCCACAATCACATATGCAGCAGCTTGGTGTGCACAAATGTTCCTCTGAACTTCCAAATTCAGTGTGTTTGAAGCACAACTGGACTGTGAGGAGGTAACACAAAAGCATGGCCTTTGTCTTCAGATGGACCAGGGTTAGATCTTTGGCTCTTAGTTGCTACAGGGCTTTGAAAAAGATACTTGAACTTCTTGTGCAGCTGTAAAATGAAGAGTACCAAACAGATCCCCAACCCCTGGGCCACCGACTGGTACTGGTTTGAACCATGACCTGTTGGGAACCTGGCTGCACATCAGGAGGTAAGCATTGGGCTAGCATTACCACCTGAGCTTTGCCTCCTGTTAGATCAGAGGTGGCATTGGATTTTTATAGGAGTGTGAACTCTATTGTCAACTGTGCATATGAGGGATCTGGGTTGCATGCTCCTTATGAGATTCTAATGCCTATTGAATCTGAGGTTGAACAGTTTCATCCTGAACCATCCCCCCACAACCAGTCTGTAGAAAAATTGTCTTCCACAAAACCAGTCCATAGTGCCAAAAGAGTTGGGGACCACTTCTATAAAACCTACTTTGTAGAATAACTATGAATATAAAATATCTGAAACAAACCCTGGCATATGGTTGTCCCTGAATACATATGAGATATTCTGCTGTATTCCCTTCTCTCCAATGACCCTCCTATTGTATTTCTATTGCCTTTAATTATGTCATCATCCCATAGTCATTTCCTCTTTCTTCTATCCCAGTCCTCACATCTAATCACTGGTCATGTCATGTTGATTCTGCTTCTCTAAGTTCCATAGAGTCCACCCCTGGCTGTCTATATTTTGCTTCTTATTATTTGTTCCTGGATTGTTGCAATAACTTTCAAATTGATTTCTCTGTTTTTCATAAATGAAAAACCAAACCATCCATTATTTCATTATTAGAGTTTTGCTGTTTTCATTTTCTGGAAACATAGCAATACTCAGGTTAGTCTTCTTAAAACCCTTCAGTGCTCGTGTTGCCTATAGCATGATGCTATAACTCCTTTAGCTGTCAATGTCCCTTACAGTGTTATAATTACTGTCTTTCCAGGCTGTTCCCTCACTACTACTCTTTCTGCTCTAGTAACACCAGAGTACTCAATGTCCCTCAAACAAGCTATCCAGGTTAATGACATTCTTTCAGTTTGGAATGCTCTTCTTCCCTGAACAAAATACCAGTTACTTTTAGCCATTTCTTTCTTTTTGTTCTTATAACATTTACTTGAATCTCTGTTCAGTACTTTTTCATTCTGCCTTCTATTGTAGTTAATATGCAAGCGTTTTCCCCCCACAAGCTAAGTCATTTGAAATCAGACTAGATAAATGCAATAAAGCTAGTAAAAAAGAAATTCAAATGCTAAAGGAAGAACCAAGAAATGTAATTATGCCAACAATAAGGTCAATACGGCAATAAGGGCAATTACTGTGGCTATGCACAAAACCTGGCTCTGAAACATTCATCAGTTAAGGTTCGATTATTAATTCATTCACTTCACAAATAATTTTGGGGTGAATTCCTTGTGTCTAGCACTAAGTATTGAAAAGCAGCTAGTAAGAGAGTTCTGGCTCCTACTCAGAAATTATGGAAAAATATTATCTACATCAAACAGTCTTAGAGGAATATGTACAACAACAGGATGACCTACCTGGTTCATGATGGAAAGCAAACTTTCTCCTGGTACTAAAGTTTGAAAAGGCTTTCTCATTAGGAACATTATGTGAGAGATATTGAGTGAAATAATATATAAGGTCCTCAATAAAAGAATTATAATAAAAATAGAAGCATGGGCTTATATGACTGTTGAGGTTTGTAACATTGAAAATCAATTTATATTCCCTACTTTATAGAATGCTTTTACATACTGGGGACTTGCTAAATCATTGTTGAAATCAAGCACTGTAATCTGACTTTGTCAGTCTTTTCATCAAATACAGATAGATCCATATCTAGCAGTGTCATTGGTATCTTAATCAAAATGGCTTTGTGAATTTACTTGGCACCAAAGAATCTTTATGTGATTGCCTGTATGTATTAGTTTCCCATTGCTACCACACAATAGGTGGCTTAAAATAACCAAATTTGTCTTATAGTTCTGTAGATTAGAAGTCCCATATAGTACAGAACTATAAGATAAATTTGGTTATTTTAAGATAGCTTTGTAGTTTAGAAGTCCCATATAGTAATCATCAGAGTGAACTGGCAACCAACAGAATGGAGAAGAAAAACTGCAATGTACCCATCTGACAAAGGGTTAATATCTAGAATCTACAAAGAACTAAAGCAGATTTACAAGAAAAAAAAAAACCCATTCAAAAGTGAACAAAAGATGTGAACAGACACTTTTCAAAAGAAGATATTTATGAGGCTATCAAACATGAAAAAATGCTCATCATCACTGGTCATTAAAGAAATGTAAATCAAAACCATATTCAGATACCATCTCATGCCAGTTAGAATGGCAATCATTAAAAAATCTGGAGACAACAGATGCTGGAGAGGATGTGGAGAAATAGGAACACTTTTACGCTGTTTGTGGGAGTGTAAATTAGTTAAACCATTGTGGAAGACAGTGTGGCAATTCCTCAAGGACCTAGAAATAGAAAATCCATTTGACCCAGCAATCCCATTACTGGGTATATACCCAAAGGATTATAAATCGTTCTGTAAGAAAAAGACACATGCACACATATGTTCATTGCTACACTGTTTACAACAGCAAAGACCTGGACCCAACCTAAATGCTCATAAGTGATAGACTGGATAAAGAAAATGTGGCACATATACACCATGGAACACTATGCAGCCATAAAAAAAGCATGAGTTCATGTCCTTTGTAGGGACAACGGATGCATCAGCCAACTGACCCAAGAACAGAAAACCAAACACTGCGTGTTCTCACTCATAGGCGGGTGTTGAATAATGAGAACACATGGCCACAGGGAGGGGAATGTCATACACTGGGGTCTGTCCGGGGTTGGGGGGCTAGGGGAGGAACAGTGAGGGGTGGGAATGTGGGAGAGGGGTAACATTGGGAGAAATGGCTGATGTAGGTGATGGGGGGATGGAGACAGCAAACTACCATGGCATGTGCATGCCTATGCAACAATCCTGCAAGATCTGCACATGTACCCCAGAACTTAAAGTACAGGGAAAAAAACATGAAAAGGAAAAAGGAAAGAAGTCCCATATAGTTATCAGTGGGCTAAAATCAAGGCTCTGGCAGGGCTGGATTCTTTTATGGAGACTCTAAGGAAGAATCTGTTTCCCTTCTTTTTCTACCCTCAAGAGGCAACCCACATCCCTTGGCATATGGCCCTGTTCCTACATCTTTTAAGCCAATAGTATCGCATCACTCTGATCATTACTACATAGTCACAACTCCCTCTGACTGCAGCTAAAAAAGATTATCTGCTTTAAAGGACCCATATGATTATATTGAGCACATCTGGATAATTCAGTATAACTTCCCCATCACAAGATTCTTAGCTTAATGACAACTGCAAAGTCTCTTTTGACATATATTGTAATCTATTTACAAGTTTCAGGGATCCATATGAGAATATGGGGGGAGGGCATTATTTCACCTGCCATGCATCTTACTGATGTGTTCTAATTTATAAATAGAGTATAAATTTCAAAGTGCCAGTTCAAAGAAGCAAACTGCATGGTGAAATTCTACACTCCTCCCCTAAAACAACAGCAACAAAGACGGTATTTCCTTAGAATTCATGGGTGCTTGCTTTCTGTGCATGTGCGACTTAGGATTTGCATGTTTTTTTCTGTATTTGTAAGGTTAGACTTTGGAATTAAAAGAGGGTGTCTGAGGTGACCATGTCAGAATATGCTCCTTTACAGAGAACATTGGAGATCCATTTTTCCCTCTCTCTTTCTAATTCTTTGCATTTCTCAACACCTGATGTGGAATTGATAATGGGTTAAAAGCATCTTTTCCATTTCTTTGACTAGAGCAAAATGAAGCTATAAAAATATCTACCAACCCTAGGAAGCTCTTGGATATATGACTGGTGTTTATTGCTAATGTAAAATGTTTTTGATTGTGAACATGCTGCTATGTGATCTTCTGAATAAAGATAATTTTGCACTGTATGAATAATTTCCCTTTGTTTTCCAAAGTGTATGAGTGGTTAGAAAAAAATATTTTTATTATATGGCTGTCAGTTTCACTATACAAAACTGAAACTATCTTGGAAGTGATGGGTTCAACCAGATGGATGAAGATTTCTGATTCAAGTCTGGAATGTGAACAAAGCGTAAAATGCTGTTTGTGGATCATAAGTTATTTACTAGGACTTAGAACAATGTAATCAGTACCTCAGCAACTATCTAGTTCTGCATACAGCAGGCACTTAATAAATGTTTATTATTTGAATAAGAGAATATTTTTTTCTTCCTGTCAATAATTGCTCAGTTCTACTCTTCCCAATCAGTGCTCCATACTACAATTATTCATCCTATACCTAAAATTCATACACACTCTCACATTTCTTACATTGTTTTGGAGAACACATGACTCAGCCTTTTTGCCAAATGCTATACCTTCCCAGAAGCCTTATAATTATACTTTGTTAATTGCAAACCACAAAGCTGCCATCATTTCTTTCTCTCTCTTTAAAAAATGGTATCCCAGGATAGATAAAGGAGCCATGATTTATATGACTCTTCTTTCTGTTACAAACTTACCTCCCTCTCCCACAATAGGAAGACATTATTAGGCAGATTAAAAGACTTTCCTTGTGGAATCTGTAAAAGAAGTGATACATGTACTCAGCTGCTCACTGCAATAGAGTAAGGGATGATAGAAAGGTTGTGGAAAAAGAGATACAGGCTGAGATTGGTTCAGATGACCTTTGGAGAGATTCTGCAGGCTCAGGCATCAGTGCTTGAAAGTTCTGTGTTTTAGTTTCATGGTATAAAATGTACTGAAAAACGTCTTACGCAAAAAATTGTGTTGTCTTTTAGGCTCATCTGAGACAGATATTCCTCCTATAGTGATAGGGCTTCCTAAGGGAAGGTGATATGTTACTACTTGCAGAAAATAATTCTTTATACGTCTTGTTCCCTGGATAGCTATTTAAATGTGTGTGCTGGGCTGTGGAGAAAGTAGTTCTGTGAAAATCTGGGGAGATTTTGATTAGAGAGCAGTGAAACCTCCCTGCAAATGCAGAGGAAGCACAAGGAAGGGGAAGGCAGTCCCTTCAGGTGGTGACCCTGAATCATTCCAGTCCAACCCTTTATAACCAAGGGACATTTTTTTTTTTTTTTTTTTTTTTTTTTTGCTTAGTTATGGCAGGTTCCCTGTTTGCAACAACTTGCTTTAGACCCATTCATGCCCCTTCCCCTCCACCTTGGCCATCACTTTCTTGGATCTTCTTTTCACTTTCCAGCTCACTCAAGCCAATTTACAAACATTAGTTTTCCTTTGCTTCATATCACAAAAGCCCCATCCACCATCATGTTAGGATGTGGCTTCTGTGACAGCCATTCAGTGCCACCAGCCAAGCCCCTCATTGTCTGGGGACCAGTTAGACAGGCCTACTTGGTTTGCCTATGTGATTTCTTGGGAGAACTTGATAAAATAACGTGTTTGACATGCATGGCCAGCTCCGAAGTGTTCTTCAAAGATGACAGAATCAATCTTCTGTAAATATGATGATCTAGTCCCTCACCGTCTTCACCTCTTAGCCAGGCTTCTGAGTTCATGTGAGTTTTATTATGGATTTTCTTTCAGAATAGTGGTATTTTAGCATGACATTTTTAATATGTATTTTTAAAGTTACAATTTATTGAAGTGTAACATAAATCCAGAAACATACACCAATTTCAAGTGAGTGATGGAGTGAATTTTCACAGTCAGGGCACGCATATAACAAACACCCAGATCAAGAAATAGGACATTACCACTGTCAGTGCCCCAATGCATACCCCATGACCCTCACAATTCAACAGATTTCTAAAACAGTGTCCTTTAAGAATCCTGTGACTTCTCTACATAGTCATCTATGGTTTCCCCAGTATGTATTGCTCTATCTTTAGTGAGAAGGTCACTTTCTCTGTAGGGTGTAGCCTACAGCAAGTGAAGAACATTTAAAGCACACATGAGCTCCTATGTGTGCAAAATCAGCATGAATTCTGCATGTGATAACTAAGACATTGATCATAGAGTAGGAGGGGGAGGGGAGGGGGTCCCAAGCAAAGCTTTGTCAAAAGCTGGGAAAGTCATTGTAGAGACATTTCTTCTTATCCCTCACGTCACTCTATACTTTGCACCCCAGATCCTGTTTTACTGTCTTATGTTAACTTTGACCATCTGCCACACCCATCTATCCAGAGAGAGTTCCATCTGGCAAGATGGGTAGCCCTTGTTCTTCTCCTTCTTTATCTGCCAGCTTTGCTTCTTTCTGAGCTTCCCCTGTCTGCTTCCTTCCTTTATTGTCAATGGTGCATGTCTCCGACTTAATAAAAACGGCCTTGGGTTTTGTATTTCTAATCTATGGGCTGCTAATGAAATGCGGCAGTGGTTTCATCCTTATCTCTAAACACCATGAGCATCCAAGTGCCAAGTGTATATTGTGATCACTAAATTGCCATGAGATGTGGACCCACAATTCCGGGAATGTGCCGTTTGCCGGGAAGTTGTATCTGATATTGCTGTTAACTCTTTCCTCTGACTATGGTCCTTCTACTAGGAATTTTCTTTCTTATCATAATTTTCCTAAATATTATCTATTTCTCTATTACTAGCCTCATTTATATTGAGAACTTTTAGACATTTCATTAAGTCACTCATTCCATGAAGATCTACTATGGCAAATAATCTATTACAGGCAAAGCATCCTATTAGGTGCTGCAAAATAATGATAATTTGCATATGGATCTTGCTTTTGAACAAATTACCAAGGGAAATAGGACACGTGCATAAATATCTATATTTTAAGTGACAAAAAGGATTGGCAGATGATGACATGGATGGCTGAAGGAGGGGAAATGGGAGTAATTCCTTAGGACTGGAGGAATGAATGAAAACCTTGTGAAGGAAGTGACATTTTAAGAGGACCTTGAAAGTTGGGTTGGTTTGGAATAAATGATGATTTGGTAAAGGATCTTGGATGAATAAGAGAAAGGTGAAGACCAAATTGAGTTTGTATAAAGAACAGTCAATAGTTAGCTATTGTACTTGTTAGAAATGCTTGCAGATTAATGGAACATCAACATCAAAAACAACAAATGCTACCAAACTAGCTCTAACTGAAAGGCCATTAAGGGTGTATTTTGCAAAAACCCTGGAGGTATTTTGTCCCAGACTGACCACCACCTTCATTCTTTGTTCAGGAACGGCTGTCATCGGGGCTAGCCTTCTCTTCTTCCTCCGCTCCATCATTCTTAGCACATTGGCTCTTCATGTCAGCTTACCGTGGCAACTCACGGCGGTGCAGAAACACATGTCCATCTCGATATCAATTGCTGGGAAGGTGATGGGTTTGTTACGATTGTCTTGGACCAACTGTACTTAGGGACCTTATGAAGATAAGGTTTGTTAACAAAAGGAAAGAAGAGAAAGAGGAGGAATAGGAAGGAGGAAGGAAGCAGAAGGTGGAAGCTAATAAAGAAAAAAAGGAAAAAGACTGAGGAGGAGGTGGAAGAGGAGTAAGGAAAAAATGGCTGAAAACTTGAGTTTTAGGGGCACAGTGAGATCATTTTGGCTACAAAGTGAGGACCATATTATGGGTAAACTGGTAAATCCCCTAGTCAGCTTTCAGTCTTTCTCCTTGACCTTTTCTTTCACCTGTTGGACCCTCTTGACTCACCTTCCCCCTCTGTCCTGCTTTTTCCTGTTTTCCTTCTACAGCTCTGGCTGCTCCTTCTCAAGGTCGTTTGCTGGTGCCCGCCCTCTGTTTCCCATGTAAGTGGCAGTGCTCCGGGTTTTCTGTCCAGTTCCTCTCTTCTCAGTCCGTCTAAGAAAACCCACATAAACTCAACAGTTTTACACACATGGCTCTCAAACCTCCAGCATAAATCTCTAACTGCTCTTTCTGCCCTGGATCTGGCTCCCCACAACCTCCCCGTGTAGCTCAGCCTCTGTGGCTTCCCTCAAGCTTTCTCCACACCTGGGAATTCCACATCCTTTCCTTGGTTTTGTCTAACAAATCACTTCTCATCCAAGAGGAGTTTCTTTCGGGATGAGCCCTGCAGTCTGGTTCCTATGGCCCTCCTCTGGGTTCCCTGTGCCTTCTCCCACCTCTTCGGTGCCTCTCTTCATGCTCAGTTCACTGCGCTTAATCACTGATTCAGGGACCAGTGACTCCCCAGGTCTCTCCAAGACCACTGCAGCCTGCGCGCTGCTGGCCACCCTCAGATCCCACCCAGATCTCTGGAAGAGTCTTATTAACTTCCTGGCAGCCCTCTAGCTGTTCTCCAAATTGTGCTTTATGTTGCAGCAAAATGGTCTTTTCTAAACAATAGTAGTGTCATGACTATCCCCTGCCCAAAACCTTTGCAAGTTTTCCTAATATTCTCAGGAGAAAGACAACGGCCCTGACATTTCAGACAGGGCCCTAAAAGGGGCCTCTCTTCACCTTGATGTACATTTGTCTCCCTCTTGCTTTCTCTACCATAGTTCCACTGGCCTTGTTTGATTTACTCCAATGTGGCATGCTATCTACCTTCCTCCACAGGAGCTTTACAAATGCTTTCCTTTGCCTGGAATGCCTGTCTATCTTCTCCACCTTCATCACACTAGCTGCTACTCAGCTGTCTGATTGCAGCTCAAGAGGCACTGCCTTGGGAAAGCCTTTCTTTACATTTGGATCCCTGACTTCACGGAGCCTTGTCCTACTCATTCATTCTGCTTGCAATTATTTATGACCATGGAATTGTTTTTGTGATTGTTTGATTAATATCTCTTTACCTCTATAAATAGTCATCTCTGTAAGAGCAGCAGTTGGGGCTATTTTGCTGGTGCTTTTATTCCCAGTGTCTTGTATGGTATTTTGCATATCATAGATGTTTAATAAATATAGTGCTTTTAGTAAAATGAACTGACTTACTATTTTATACCATGAAATTCTGGGAAACTGAGACAAGCCTGGTTCAATGTTACATTCCCAGGACCTTGAAGAGTTTTTATCTATGAAGGTTGCTAAAATTATTGATAAATGATTGATTTAAGAAGTGATATCAAGCTAATAGATTTGTGATTATTGATAGAAGACTGTGTTTGTAGGCATTTATTGCTCTAACCAGCTAATCCCAGATACCCTCACCCAGCATTTCTCTCTAATGTTCCTAATCCATTTCTTCTACCCCAGTTTTCTCTTTTAAATGATCAGTGAGGGCCTGGAAGCATGCTCTCCCTTCTGCCTCCTCTGATCAGACCAAGGAAGCAGAACTTCTCTAATATGTGACCATAGTTTCTTTAGTTTTGAGGAATTTGATGTTCGAAGATGCCTCTGTCTTGCCAACTTTGTAGTCAGCTGTTTCAGTCTGTTATTTATTGTGTTTTTTAAAATCCTCACAACTGCCACTCTTAATCTCAAATTTTACTATTCTACTTACTCAGTCCTTTCATCTAGAAGTGACACTGGGGGAGGAGGCACACTGAACACTTTCACGGACTCAGGTCCTAAATGACAATGAACAATGAACAAACAGTGCTGGTCAAACTGTTAGCACCTAAGCTGCTGTTCCTTTCATCTGTGGAGTCTATTTATGTGATCACATCTTTAAGCTCAGGTAAATCTTCAGTATCCTCTCATCTTGCCTTTCCTTTATGATTAGAAAATCTTTTATTTATCATGGTTTTCATTTTCTTTGGACAGATGGTGCATTACCAACAAGTGACAAATGACTATCCTCCCAACAAGTATTTAGAAACAAATAAAATTAACCACAAGAAATATGGCAGCAGGATGCATAGGAAACTCACTAAGTGAATGAGTTTATCACATGATTTGCTTTCCTACTGACATTATATGATCCACTTTTGAAAAAACTTATATAAAATGGTCAAAGAAACTGATTTAGATAGATCAGTTACATCATATATATTTCCCCCGAACACAATTATTGGGGAAAATAAGTAATCTTTTCTTGTCAAAGCATTTGCTTTCCTAGAAGACAGCAGAGTTCTGTTTAGCCTCATGAAAGGAAATAGCATAATGCATTGTGATGAATAGATGCTTCATACCTTTCTAGGAAAGAAAAATTCTGAGACCATTGACTGCAACTAGGTTGACTGAAGCTAAATGCAACTATCTCCATCAGCAAAATAGATCCTGTTGCTGCTCTCACAGGGATTGAAATTTAGAAGAGGAGGCAGAAATTAATCAATCACAAAAACACGGTCATAAAGATAAGCATGATGAATGAGACAAAGCTCCATGAAGTCATGAATCTGAATGATAAGAAAGGCCTCCTCCAGGAAGTGATTCTTGAGCTGCAATCAGATAGGTGAGTAGGAGCTAGTGTGGTAAGGGTGGAGAATACAGACAAACATTCCAGGTAGAAGAAAGAGCATCTGTGGCCAGGCATGGTGGCTCACACCTGTAATCTAAGCACTTTGGGAGACTGAAGTGGGCAGATACTTGAGCCAAGGAGTTTGAGATCGGCCTGGGCAGGATGCTGAAGTCCCATCTCTACAGAAAATACAAAAATTAGCCAGGTGTGGCAGCACACACTTGTAGTTCCAGCTACTAAGGAGGCTGAGGTGTGAGGATCACTTGAGCCCAAGAGGTCGAAGCTGCAGGTGCCACTGCACTCCAGCTGGGCAAGAGAGTGGAACCTATCTCACAAAAATAAACAGGTATAAAAGCATTTGTAAAGATCCTGTGGAGGAAGGAGATGGCATGGCACTTAGGAGTAAATGAAGGAAGGCTAGTGGAGTTGTGGCAGAGAAAGCAAGAGGGAGACAAATGTGCGTCAGTGTGGAAGAGGAAGGCCCCTCGTAGGGCTCTACATGAAATGCTAGGGCCTTCCATGAGTTCCTGTTATTCTTTCTCCTGAGACTAACAGGAATCCTTGGACAGGTGTTTTCAGCAGAGAAAACCCAGAATACTCTCAGTGTTTGAAAAAGCTCATATTGCAACTAAAGGCATTATTACATCTGCAAAACTGCATTCTATGACATCAAGTCATGCTCAACATCAGAGTGTGCACTCATTCTAGATGTAAGCTGCAAGAATAGTTGTAGCAAGACACAAGAGTACACATCCATTTGTATGTCTCTATTTTGAATTTTAAGTTGTGCTTTTCTAAACCAAATGTTTTTATTGGAATATAGCTAATGTTACACATAAATTTTTCTGCAAGTCATCAAAAACTGTATTTGTATAGTGAGGATGTATTTGTTTTGCATCTGTTCCACTGGATTAAGTATAAAAAGTTATATACTCACTTATAGATTTACTAATATTAGTGGCTTAGTGTCTCTTTGTGAACACCTTACCAACAAAGATATGAGTTTTCTTTATATTCCCATGGAGATACTAAGTAATGATTGTGCGATTAAATGAATTAATAAGAACGCTTACTATTGACAAGTAATTGTCAGCCCGTTCTGACCAATTATTTAAACCTTTTGATTAATTGCATATAAATATATTGAGCATGTAGGTTAGACTAAAAGAGAAATGGAAGTTCTACTTGCATTAATGGTTCTCATTTGTCTTTCGTCTTAAACATGTTTATTATATGTAAAATTGTCATAATTCTCTGCTAGTTATTTTATTTTAAAAATTTTTTTAGATATGCACCAATTCTTAGTCTCTGAAATATTTCAACCTATGAGATGTGTTTAAAACAGAAATGCATGGGATGAAAATGCCATAAAATGGAAACCTGAAATACCCTATAAATATAAATTATATATAATTTCATCTTAAGAAGATGTTATAAGAACATCTTAAGAAGAGGGTAAAATTAAATCAGTAACTGATTTAATTTTAAAATATTGTTATATTTCCTCGCTTTTCACAGATACTTCACAAATAAAAAGGGGAACAAAATATGAGATCATTAGTCACATGATTTCCTTACCATGAACAACAATTACATACTTAAATGTGGGGGATTTATGTCCAATCAGAGTCCACGGTTCTTTGAGAAGTTCATGTTTTGCATGAGTTAGTCATAGCAAAGTGATTAAATAATTCATATGTTACTACTCCTCACCCTTTTCAGATGAGTGTAGTGTAAGGGATGTAAATACACCTAAAGCAAAAGATGGGAATACTGACTTCAGGGATGAGCATGGAGCTAGGTGGCCTGCTCTACCCATCTCTCTTTCTTTCTCTCCTGAATTGTCAACATTCAAAGTTGTAGTGTTGTCCCACGTCTTTGAAAAAAATTCTACTTTGATCTCAATTTCCCTTCAGCTTTCAGGTCCTTCCACCTCAAAATTATCTATAATGATATATGAGTGACGTGTGATTAAGTGTTGAGATAATCATAATCCTTAGTTTGTGAAATAATTTTCATTTTCTCCCCCAGTCCTCCCTGACCACTACCCTTTGCCCCTGTCCACTTCCAAGGGCTCTACCCTCATAGTCATGAATATCACCTTGACTGTAATATATCATGAGAATATTGTTTTGTCTGGCCATGTTTTCAGAAAAGCAAAATTATGCTAAATTTTAAGAAAAAAATTGTGCTAACTAGTCATTGTGATCTTAATTTCTTATATTCAACACTTCTCAAACTATTCACTTTTCTAGATGTATTTTTTAAAAATTTATTTTTCAGTTAGCAAATAAAAATTATATATATAATATATATTATATATATAATATTATATATATATATATATATATATATATATATATATATGGTGTGCAAAATGATGTGTTGGCCTATATGAGTAGATTTTAATCTATTTCTGATGTCTAGTTGGAGTTCCACAGCATAAAACTTGCACATTTTCTCTTCTTTTCCTGAATCGCCTCTATCTCTCCCATGCCACAAACATCACTGTGGTGAGTATCATTATGCACATTCCCTATTTTCTTTTCTTAACTTTTATTTCAGGTTCAGGGATACATGTGCAGTTTACATGGGTAAACTGCGTGTCACTGGAGCTTGTTGTACAACACCCACTACTCTCGAGAGAGAAATGCATTGAGTATATATATGGAGTGGAGCTGTTATATCCTAGGTGTGTGATTCATCAATTGCACCATGGATTGATTTCCAGAAAGGCTATATTAATTTACACTCTCAACAAGAATCCACTAGAGTTTATGTTTCCCAACATTTTTCTAACACTTGGTATTATTTGGGCTCTCTAATTTTTGCCCGTCTGATGGAAATAAAGTCTTACCTTATTTTAACTTGCATTTATTTGATTGCTAGTGAGGCTGAATATTTCTTCATATACTTGTTAACCATTTGGATTTCACTATAAATTGCATATTCAAATTATTTGCTTATTTTTCTATTGTGTTTCCTGTCTTCTTGATTCGGGGGTATTTCCTTAGATTCTTATGATTTTACTCCTTATTGATTGTAAATATTTCCCAGTCTATGATCTGTGAACTTTGTCTAAGGTATTCTCTCTTGAACAAATAGCTCCTTTTTTTTTTTTTTTTTTTTTTTTTTGAGAAAGGAAGTGAAGCACACATGGAAGAGAGCTAAGCTGGTAACTTAGGAGATTCAAGTGCTAAAAATACCACATTTAGATGTATGGTTTGTATATTTGGCAGTCTCAATGTTTTCTAGATACTCCTCTATTAACTGTATAATAAAAGATTTTTCGCATTTAAGTTTCTCCTCTGTATGGTATGCAGTAAGGATTCCAGGTTTCTGTTTTTACTTTAATTGGTAGTTTTCTCCCAGAACCTTCTGCTAAACAGTCTACCATTTCACCATTGATTAATGGTACCAGCACTATCATATATTAAGTTAACCTTGTCACATAGTATTTTTGGAGTTCTCTGTGTTACACCAGCACCATGCATCTGCTTATTAGCAGGACCTTAATATTCTTCATATATAGCAAAGCAAAATCCTTGTTTTCACTCTTTGTGAAAATAACCTTAGCTTGTTTTATTCATGTCATTTTCAAATACGTTTTCCAAAATTCTCCAAATTGTGCTGTTTTTTGTTTTGTTTTGTTTTGTTTTTTGGCAAATTTGTTTGGCATTGTATCAAATTTATATGTAAACTTGAAAAAAATTAAGATCTTTAAAATGTGAAATTATCCCACCCATGAACCCCATCACATAGTAAATTATCCCCATCATGATCCCCATCACATAGTAAATGCTAAATGATCGTGAGTATTGAGAATATATGATTTCATCATGGTTTAAACATTTGGTCCTAACTTTTGACATCAAGTACATTAGATATCAAAAGATTGAAAAAATTGTTTTTTTTTTCCTAAAAACACATAAGCATTGCTTTATAAAACTATGATTTTTTAAGTTAAAAGAGGAGACAAAAAAATGAAACTTGAAATAATTTGTCTGTGTATTTGAGGTGTTCACAAATAATCTCAGCTGTTGCTAAGACAGCACAAGGAAGCAAATCTTCTAGTGACCTGGATTCTAGCTCAGTCTTCTGCTAACTAGCTGTAGGATTTAGCAGTGGCATTAATGGCTGGGTCCCAGTTTTGTGGGTTCTACTGTGAAGGGATTTACTAGACAATCTCTCAGAGTCATTTTAGCACTCAAATTCTAGTATTGAATAGCTTTCACAATGTGTGAAGTGGATATATTTTTCCTAAGGGTAAAATAAATGCTCCAAAATATTTCATGTGGATCTTTGTACCAAATTTATACATGTTAAACATTAGGACACAAAAAAGAAGTTGGAGACACTGTCCCTGCCTTCAGTGAGCTTCTAATACCAGTATGGATGAATTCCTGGCAGTGTCAGCATGTTATAAGCAGATGAAGTAACCAGAGACTTATATTTCAAAATGTCAAGGAAAAGATGGAGGAAGGGTTGACTTGCTAAAATTCTCATGCTGATTCATTAGAATCTCTGGAAGCAGAAACCGCATGTCTTCTGTTTTCATACTTCTGGATGCTACCCTGTTTATACAGGCCAGACTCACTTTCCCTGACTCTTAAAATGGTGCTGTCATTAATAAATGTCACATCAGAGAAAAGCTTCTGGTTTAGTGCATATTTGACTTTGTTAGAAGGTCATAATCTATGAACATATATTCAATACAAATGGCTGCAATCACAGGGATTCCACGTATAGCATCTTTTTCTGGTATCATTAAAAACACCTGAAGGGGATTCAAAGAAGAAATTTAAAAATTGCTTTTAACTTGAAGTGATAGAATTGAATGCTGATCTCAAGAAATTCAGCATTCTGTGGTTATCTGCATGATCATCTGAATGATCATTCTTCACATCGCTTCTTCTGCATGTCAGAGTTGGTTCTGACAAGGGGCCTTTTCTCAATGCTAGTCCGTGAGTAAACATTTAAGAACATTATCTTCAAGTTATAACACTGCTCTTACTTTCATAGCTAGTTGCATTCAAAATAGCTTTCTAAGTTTTCCGATTGCTGGGGCATCTTAGCTCTCTGAATGTAGCCTTATACTAGAAGACTCAAGCCATGATCTCACACATACTTCAGCACAGCCCTGTGCCGATGGACCAGATCAGAGGCCTTCCCAGACCAGTGAGACCACCTGAGGACTAGGAATGTGTCCTGATGGACTTGAAAAATTTCATTTTAGTGTTTTCCCTTTTTTGCAGACTTTGCTTCATGTCTCCCATACACAAATTGTGAAACAACACAAACAAAAACCTTAAAATTAACTTTTCTTTTTGTATACGTTAAATGTATGTCACCCACCTTAGATGTGTAACAAGCTGGGGTGCTGGGACTATGTAGATACCCTTAAAATCCTCTTCATTGGGTTGCTTCTCAGCATGACCTTGTGGTGTACTATTTAAAATCCTGCAGTTCTGACTTCCTTCTTTTCCTCTTTCAACCTTTTAATCCTGTGCCAGATTTATGATTCTTAGGGAAGTATAATAAAAGATTTTACTCCCATTAAAGGATTCTTTCAGGAATGTGATTTAGTTACATTACAAATAGTAAAAACATAAAGTAAAATTAATTTTATAGTATATTTTATTAGATTCACAAGCTCAAGTAGTTTCAAACATAAAGTCTTTGAAACAATGAAATAACTAGGTTTTTATATCTAAATTAAAATTAAATAAAATTTAAAGTTTGGTTTCTCAGTCACACTGGCCTCATTTGGAGTATACATGTGGCTGGTGGCTCCTATCTTAGACAGCCAAAGATCTTTTATTTTACTCAGATTTTGTAAGATTTTACTGGAAAACAATATATAGGTCTGGACTTTTCTAAACCAAATGTTTTTATTGGAATATAGCTAGCACTACACATAAATTTCTCTACAAGTCATCAAAAACTATATTTGTGTAGTAAGAATGTGTTTGTGTTGAGTCTGTTCCATTGGATTAAGTATAACAAGTTATATGCTCACTTATAGATTTACCAATAATAGTGGCTTAGTGTCTCCTTGCCAGCAAGGATCTGAGTTTTCTAAGAAGAAATAGTGGTAACTTTGAGAGACAAGTGAAATGTCACAAAAATTATTTTTAAATATTTTTAAAGTTTTGGGAAAATATGATTCACACAGAACTAGCCGACTTCTGTTTGTGTGGAAAGAGTACATGGCAAAGGAATTGTTAGAGGAGCTCTCCTCCATCTCAGATGGCAGCCAGACACAGATGAATGGACTTCAGCTCTAATGGGAGAGATTGTTTAGCTGTAAGAAAAAATTTATTTCTATTCAGAATAAAAAGTCACGAGAACTGTGTCCCTGGAGCTCATTGAAATTAGGGCAAATGTGCCTCTGTCTGGGATGATTTAGTTGCAGCCTTTCCTGAAGGATGGGGGATTGCACCAATCCTCTCTCAAGGTCTCTTCCTGCTGTGATGCTGTGATTCTAGGAAAACCCATGGGTAGAAAGGCCACACTGCCAGCTGTTTCTAAATGTCATTTTTGCAAGGACAATTAATCTTTGTGACTACATGACTAGTGCTATAGAGTTTTCAAACTTTTTGTCTTTCCCCTTGTCTGGGAATATGTTGAAAACTGAGCAAGCACTGAGCTATGAATGCTGTGAAGCTGTGGATTGGTGGAAGAGTCCTTTCTATGGTTGTTAAGTGTGTTCAATGGGCAGTAAATCCCATGTGTATTTCAGAGGGCACACACACATTCCTCCTATTTAAATGGTTTTCAGAAAACTGCTGAGATCAAGGACACATCCACGTTCAGATAAATGTAGAGGGTAGACTCATGGCCCCTGCTGACAAATAATCTTGAATTGCTTTAGTTGCTGGTAATGTAGCTGAATCATGGACAAAAGGGGCATCTTGGATCTGGACCTGGATTGCAGCATCTGAATCTCTACAATATCATTTCCCATTTACTTCTGAAGACTCATTAATGCAGAATACTAAGGGGCTGTCACTTCAAGAAAGAATGATTCTAGAAACTGACAAATGTCTCTGGCTGATGTCATCAAATATCTTTTCCTGAATAAGATTTAGTTAAGGTTCCCCCTAAATGATTTTATTTCTTAGTCCAGGAAAGTCTGAATTCTTAAATGCTATAATTACTTTTAAGACATTAGGAATGAGGGACCAGAAGCTCTCAATGTGTTAGTTGAGATTTGGCATGAATTTTCTGGACCAGATAGTGATGGCAATGTCAGTTAAATTGCCTGGCTACCCCAGTCCTCTCACGAAGATGAGAGTGAATAGGATGCAAAAAGCCTAAAAAGACAGCAGTGTGGGATTTTCTCTGAGGATAGATCTAATCGTATCCATATATAAAACATGTATTCATTTAAATACAGTCATATACTACATAATGACATTTTGGCCAACTACAGGCCACATATACAAATGGTGGTCCTATAGGATTATAATGGAGCTGAAAGAATTCCTATCACTTAATGATACTGTAGCCATAGTGACATCATGGCACAAAAGGCATTACTCATGTGTTTGTTGTGATGCTGGTGTAAACAAATCTACTGTACCACTAGTTATATGAAAGTATAGCAATACATTATGTACAGCAAAAATCCTCGATAATGATAGTACATGACTATGTTACTAGTTTATTTATTTACTATACTATACTTTTTATCCCCATTTTAGAGTGTACTTCTCTACTTATTAAAGAAATGTAACTATAAAACAGCCTCAGGCAGGTCCTTCAAGAGGTATCCAGAAGAAGGCCTTGTTGTCACAGGCGATGACAGTTCCATGTGTGTCACTGACCCTGAAGACCTTCCAGTGGGGCAGGATGTGGAGGTGGAAGACAGTGACATTGATGATCCTGACTCTGTGTAGGCCTAGGCTAATGGGTGTGTTCTTGTCTTAATTTTTGATTAAAAAAAAAAAGTTAAAAAAGTTAAAAAGAGCTAAAATAGAAAAAAGCTTATAGGATATAGAAAATATAATATATTTAATATTAATTATAAAATAAGAAGACATTACAGCTGTAAAGTACATGTGTCTTGTGTGTGTGTGTGTGTGTGTGTGTGTGTGTGTGTGTGTGTATAAAATTGTACTTTAGGTTCATGTGCCAATCATGCAGGATTCTTGCATAGGTACGTACATGGCAATGTGGTTTGCTGCCTCCATCCCCTGTCACCTGTATCTGGCATTTCTCCCCATGTTATCCCTCCCCAACCTCCCTACACCCCACTGTCCCTCCCTTGTCCCCCCAACAGACCCCAGTGTATGATGCTCCCCTCCCTGTGTCCATGTGTTCTCATTGTTCAACACCCTCCTGTGAGTGAGAACATGCGTTGTTTGATTTTCTGTTCTTGTGTCAATTTGCTGAGAATGATGGTTTCCAGATTCATCCATGTCCCCACAAAGGACACAAACTCAACTTTTTTTATGGCTGCATACTATTCCATGGTGTATATGTGCCACATTTTCTTTATCCAGTCTATCACTGATGGGCATTTGGGTTGGTTCCAGGTCTTTGCTGTTGTAAACAGTGCTGCAGTGAACATATGTGTGCATGTGTCTTTATCATAGAACAATTTATAATCCTTTAGGTATATACTCAGTAAAGGGATTGCTGGGCCAAATGGAATTTTGATTCCTAGGTCCTTGAGGAGTCACCACACTGTCTTCCACAATGGATGAACTAATTTACACTCCCACCAACAGTGTAAAAGTGTTCCTATTTCTCCACATCCTCTCCAGCATCTGTTGTCTCCAGATTTTTTAATGATCGCCATTCTAACTGGCATGAGGTGCTATCTCAATGCAGTTTTGATTTGCAGTTCTCTAATGACCAGTGATGATGAGCATTTTTTCATGTTTGTTGACCTCATATATGTCTTTTTTTGAAAGGTATCTGTTCATGTCTTTTGCCCACTTTTGAATGGGTTTGGTTTTTTGTTTTCTGTTTTTTTGTTTTGTTTTTCCCTATAAATCTGCCTTAGCTCTTTGTAGAGTCTGAAGATTAGCCCTTTGTCAGATGGGTAGATTGCAAAACTTTTTTCCCATTCTTTTGGTTGCCCTTTCACTCTAATGATTGCTTCTCTTGCTGGACATAAGCTCTGGAGTTTAATTAGGTCCCATTTGTCTATTTTGGCTTTTGTTGCTAATGCTTTTGGTGTTTTAGTCATGAAGTCCTTGCCTATGCTTATGTCCTGAATGGTTTTGCCTAGATTTCCTTCTAGGGTTTCATAGTGTTAGGTCTTATGTTTAAGTCTTTAATCCATCTGGCATTAATTTTAGTGTAAGGTGTCAGGAAGGGGCCCAGTTTCTGCTTTCTTCACACTGCTAGCCAGTTTTCCCAACACCATTTATTAAATAAGAATCCTTTCCCCATTGCTTGTTTTTGTCAGGTTTGTCAAAGATCAGTTGGTTGTAGATGTGTGGAGTTGCCTCTGAGGTCTCTGTTCTGTTCCATTGGTCTATGTCTCTGTTGTGGTACCAGTAACATGCTGTTTTGATTACTGTAGCCTCATAGTATAGTGTGAAGTCAAGGTAAAGTGATGCCTCCAGCTTTGGTTCTTTTTGCTTAGAATTTTCTTGGCTATGCAGGCTCACTTTTGGTTCCATATGATGTTTAAGGTGTTTTTTTTCCAGTTCAGTGAAGAGGGTCATAGGTAGCTTGATGGGGATAGCATTGAATCTATAAATGACTTTGGGCAGTATGACCATTTTCGTGATATTGATTCTTCCTAACCATGAGCATGGAGTGTTTTTCCATCTGTTTGTGTCCTCTCTTATTTCCTTGAGCAGTGGTTAATAGTTATCCTTGAAAAGGTCCTTTACATCCTTTGTTAGTTGTATTCCTAGATATTTTATTCTCTTTGTAGCAATTGTGAATGGGAGTTCACTCTTGATTTGACTCTCTTTTAGTCTGTTATTGGTGTGTAGGAATGCTTGTAATTTCTGCACATTGATTTTGTATCCTGAGACTTTGCTGAAGTTGCTTGTCAGTTTAAGGAGATTTTTGGACTGGGACCATGGGGTCTTCTAAATATACAATAATGTCATCTGCAAATAGAAACAATTTGACTTCCTCCTTTCCTATGTGAATACCCTTTATTTCTTTTTCATGCCTGATTGCTCTGGCTAGAACTTCCAATATTATATTGAATAGGAGTGGTGACAGAGGGTGTCCTTGTCTAGTGCCAGATTTCAAAAGGAATGCTTCCAGTTTTTGCCCATTCAGTATGATATTGGCTGTGGGTTTGCTGTAAATAGCTTTTATTATTTTGAGATATATTCCATCAATACCTAGTTTATTGAGAGTTTTTAGCACAATGTGCTGTTGAATTTTGTTGAAGGCCTTCTCTGTATCTGATGAGATAGTCATGTGGTTTTTGTCTTTGGTTCTGTTTATATGGTGGATTACCTTTATATACTTGCGTATGGTGAATCAGCCTTACATCCCCGGGATGAGGCCTACTTGATTGTGATGGGTAAGCTTTTTGATGTGCTGTTGCAATCAGTTTGCCAGTATTTTATTGAAGATTTTTGCGTCTGTGTTCATCATGGATATTGGCCTGAAGTTTTATTTTTTTTGTTGAGTCCTTGCCAGGTTTTGGTATCAGGATGATGTTGGGCTCATAAAATGATTTGAGAAGGATTCCCTCTCTTTGGATTGTTTGGAATAGTTTCAAAAGGAGTGGTACCAGCTCCTTTATGTACGTCTGGTAGAATTCATCTGTGAACCACTCTGGATGTGGGCTTTTTTTGGTTGATAGGCTATTAATTGCTGCCTCAACTTCAGTCCTTGTTATTGGTCTGTTCAGGGTTTCAACTTCTTCCTGGTTTAGGCTTGGGAAGGTGCAAGTGTCCAGGAATTTATCCATTTCTTCCACGTCTACTGGTTTATGTGCATAGAGTTGTTTGTAGTAATCTCTGATGGTAGTTTGTGTTTCTGTGGAATCTGTGGTGATATCCCCTTTATCATTTTTTATTGCATCTATTTGATTCTTCTCTCTTCTCTTTTTTATTAATCTGGCTAGCAGTCTGTTTATTTTGTTGATCTTTTCAAAAAACCATCTCCTGGATTTATTGATTTTTTTGAAGGAATTTTTGTATGTGTGTGTCTCTGTCTCCCTCAGTTCTGCTCTGATCTTAGTTATTTTTTGTCTTCTGCTAGATTTGAAATTTTTGATCTTTCTCCTCTAGCTCTTTCAATTTTGATGATAGGGTGTTGATTTTAGATCTTTTCTTGCTGCTCATATGGGCATTTATTGCTGTAAATATCCCTCTAGACACTGCTTTAAATGTGTCCCAGAGTTTCTCATATATTGTATCTTTGTTTCTGTTGGTTTCAAAGAACATCTTTGTTTCTGCCTTCATTTCATTTTTTTATCCAGTCAACATTCAAGATCCAGTTGTTCAGTTTCCATTAAGTTGTGCCATTCTGAGTTAGTTTCTTAATCCTGAGTTCTAATTTGATTGCACTATGGCCTGAGAGACTGTTATAATTTCCATTCTTTTGCATTTGCTGAGGAGTGATTTACTTCCAATTATGTGGTCAGTTTTAGAGTAGGTATGATCTGGTGCTGAGAAGAATGTATATTCTGTGGATTTGGGGTGGAGACTTCTGTAGATGTCTATTAGGTTTGCTTGGTCCAGATCTGAGTTCAAGTCCTGGATATCCTTGTTAACTTTCTGTCTCATTGATCTGTCTAATATTGACAGTGGAGTGTGTCTCCCACGATTATTGTGTGGGAATCTAAGTCTCTTTGTAGGTTGTTAAGAACTTGCTTTATGTATCTGGGTGCTCCTGCATTGGGTGCATATCTATTTAGGATTGTTAGCTCTTCTTGTTGTGTTGAGTATTTTACCATTATGTAATTCCCTTCTTTGTCTCTTTTGATCTTTGTTGGTTTAAAGTCTATTTTATCAGAGACTAGGATTGCAACGCCTGCTTTTTTTGCTCTCCATTTGCTTGATAAATCTTCCTCCATCCCTTTATTTTGAGCCTATGTGTGTCCTTGCATGTGAGATGGGTTTCCTGAATACAGCACACTGATGGGTTTTGACTTTTTATCCAATTTGCCAATCTGTGTCTTCTGATTGGGGCATTTAGCCCATTTACATTTAAGGTTAATATTGTTATGTGTGAATTTGATCCTGCCATTTTGATGCTAGCTGGCTGTTTTGCCCATTAGTTGATGCAGTTTCTTCATTGGGTCAATGGTCTTTACCATTTGATATGTTTTTAGAGTGGCTGGTTGTTCCTTTCTATGGTTAGTGCTTCTTTCAGGAGTTCTTGTAAGCAGGCCTGCTGGTGACAAAATCTCTCAGCAATTGCTTGTTTGTAAAGGATTTTATTTCTCCTTCACTTATGAAGCTTAGTTTGGCTGGATATGAAATCCTAGGTTGAAAGTTATTTTCTTTATGAATGTTGAATATTGGCCCCCACTCTCTTCTGGTTTGTAGAATTTCTGCCAAGAGATCTGCTGTGAGTCTGATGGGCTTCCCTTTGTGGGTAACCCAATCTTTCTCTCTGGCCAGCCTTAGGATTTTTTCCTTCATTTCAACCCCGGTGAATCTGAGGATTTTGTGCCTTGGGGTTGCTCTTCTTGAGTAAAATGTTTGTGGTGTTCTCTGTATTTCCTGGACTTGAATATTGGCCTGCCTTGCTAGGTTGGGGAAGTTCTCCTGGATCATATCCTGAAGAGTGTTTTCCAGCTTGGATCATTCTCTCTGTCACATTCAGGTACACCTATCAAACATAGATTAGGTCTTTTCACATAATCCCATATTTCTTAGAGGCTTCGTTCTTTTCTTTTCACTCTTTTTTTCTCTAATCTTGCCTTCTTGTTTTATTTCATTGAGTTGATCTTCGGTCTCTGATATCCGTTCTTCTTCTTGGTAGATTTGGCTATTGAAGCTTGTTTATGCTTTGCAAAATTCTCATGTTGTGTTTTTCAGCTCCATCAAGTCATTTATATTCTTCTCTAAACTGTTTATTCTCATTTACATATCCTCTAATCTTTTTTCAAGGTTCTTAGTTTCTTTGCATTGGGTTAGAACATGTTCTTTTAGCTCAGAGAAGTTTGTTATTACCCACCTTCTGAAGCCTGTTTCTGTCAATTCATCAGACTCATTCTCCATCCAGCTTTGTTCCCTTGCTGGTGAGGGGTTGTGATCATTTGGAGGAGGAGAAGCATTCTGGTTTTTGGTGTTTTCATCCTTTTTGTGCTGGTTTCTTCCCATCTTTGTGGATTTATCCACCTGTGGTCTTTGTAGTTGGTGACTTTTGGATGGGGTCTCTGAGAGGATGTCCTTTTTGTTGATGTTGAAGTTATTTCTTTCCGTTTTTTAGTTTTCCTTCTAAAAGTCTAAGCCCCTCTGCTGTAGGACTGCTGGAGGTCCACTCCAGACCCTGCTTTCCTGGGATTCACCTGTGGTGGCTGCAGAACAGTAAGGGCTGATGCCACTTTCTTCTTCTGTTATCATTGTCCCAGAAGGGTACCCACCAGATGTCAGCCTGAGCTGTCCTTTCTGAGGTGTCTCTTTGGATATATGGAGGTCAGGGAGCTGCTCGAGGAGACAGTCTGTCCCTATAGGAGCTCAAGTGCTGAGCTGGGAGCTCTATTGTTCCATTCAGAGCTGCTGGGCAGTTAAGTTTAAGTCTGCTTCATTGGAACTCATAACTGCCTTTTTTCCCAGGTGCTCTGTCCTGGGAAGATGGGGCTTTATAAGTTACTGATATGCTCCTGACTTTTTTCAGAGATGCCCTGCCCAGCAAGGAGAAAGTCTAGTCACAGTCTGCCAGCAGAGGCATAACTAAGCTGCTGTGGGCTCTGCCCAGCTGCTGTGTGAACCTCCTTGCAATTTTGTTTACAGAGGTACAGTTAGAACTGCCTGGTAATGGTGGTCTGCCTCGGTAATGGCGGTCTGCCTCAATAATGGCGAACTGCCTAGGTAATGAGGGACTGCCTCTTTAAAAGCAGATTGCCTTGGTAATGGCAGACTGCCTCGGTAATGGCGGACTGCCTCGGTAATGGCGGACTGCCTCGGTATTGGTTGACTGCCTCAGTAATGGCTGACGCCCTTCCCCCCACCAAGCTGGACCATCTGGGTCCAGCTGTGCTTGCTGCGAAACTCTCAATCCAGAGCGTTTCTGATTGCTGGTCTTTGTGGGAGTGAGACCCACTGAGCCAGATCAACTGGCTCCCTGTTTCAGCCCCCTTTTTTTCAGTTGAGTGGGAGGCTCTGTATCCCAGGTATCCCAGGCACAAGTTGAAACGACTGCCCACCCAGAGTAACTTCCATCCTGCAAGCTCCACTCATGATAAATGCCCTATACAGATGTGCCATTCTTTTTTCTTTTATATTATACCTTTTCAATGTTTGTATACACAAATACTCATAATTTTGTTATAGTTGCCTACAGTGTTCAGTAAAATAACACACTGCACATATTTGTAGCCCAGGAGCAATACTTTATACTGTATAATCTAGATGTGTAGCAGGCTATACCATCTAGGTCAGTATAAGTGCACTCTGTGATATTCTCACAATGAAACTGTCTAATAACCCATTTCTCAGAACAAATCTCATTGTTAAACAAAGCCTGATTTTATTGTGCTTTAGAGAGCTAAGGAACACTTAACCTTGGGCCATAATAACACAGTAAGCAACTTTCTCAATATTGACCACATTTCTCAATATTCTTCAATTACTTACTTAAATAAATACAAAACTTTAAAGCAGTTCAGTGAAAAGTGAATGACTATTGAAACTTGTAAGAGAGAGTAATTAAATAGCCCACTGGGTTTCACTGTTGTATACCAGAAATCGACATGTTCAGGACTAGAATATGTTTTTAGGAGCAGGAGAGGGAAAATGGTTAGGTCTACACTATAGGATGCACAACATGGGACATTGTCGGGCCTCCTAAGTTACCACAGTAGGGGATCTCTGGATTTCATATGACCATGAAGACACCAGGGCTCTGAAAATTAGAAGAGGGAAGGAGATAATGCACCCAGAGCAAGTGTGTTTCATGCTTACAGGTACATCAGCTCTCCTGTGGAGTGTGCAGTGGAGCAAGGTAAGAAGCACTGAGTTCTGACTGTGATGCCAGTAGTACTACCTGGAGCCAGTGCTCTTCCAAGCCTCAGGGAGAGGAGGATAAATTAGAAATCCGGCTGTCTGGTCCATCCTTATTATTTTACAGACGTTTAGCATAGCCGCAAGGCATTCTTACTGTGTTGCTTTGGTCCTCAAGGATGACGATCTAGTCTTATATTAACAATAATTACTTTTATATAACATTTTCTATAATGTAGAGCTGAAGGCAAGACTCTTTATGTAAATGGTAAATCCACTACTCTAGACTCCTGGTCATGCATGTATATGAAAAATAAGGGAAGATGGAAAAAAGAAGTATAAAGTTCACTGGGCTAAGTCTACCCCCCACCCAAAAAGATAGTAGCAAATGTATCTTGAGCAAGAAAGATTTTAAGGCAAGCAGTTGGTTTGAAGAATAATAAATAGGCTATATCTCTAATTTGTCTAAAGATTCATGTTGTCATCTCCAAAGTTTTTCACTAAAGAGATTTATGCTGTCATTGGATCTAATTATGAATTAATGATTGATTCATTCAGGGAATAACTCAACCAAATGGCAGTGAATTGAAAAATGAGCAGACCCTGAAGGGACACATTGGCAGTGATAACTAATTCTGTCCGCCGATGGCAATCAGCATAGGTCACTTAGAAAATAGCCCTGGATGGAACCAATTACTCACCTTCAATCCACAGTGAGTGGTTTCCTCAGCCTTGCACTACTGACATCAATTAACCCTCATGGCATTCTTCAATTATTTGAAGTCTCCAGGCACACCCATCCTTCTGAGGTAGCTACCGAGAACATTTCAAGTTTGTTTTGCTTTCTTTGCAAAGGTTTTAAGCCGAACCACTGTGGTATTTTCACTTTTTATTCTTAAAAGCCCTCTGTCCATACATGTTGGTTACTTGTTTACTTTGTACTCACTACTGAGTACATCTTGACATTTTATAAACGAATACAGGTCTACAGAGAATTCTTGAGGTACTTGGATTTAATAGCTACACTAGTTTGGTGCTCTATATGATCATATTAAAGATCTATTAATTGCACATCAGGATTGATTTTACTGAAAGGTCATGAGAAAAAACCCATACTGAACCATCTATTGTTCTGTCAACTCTCTTTGAAGAGGCTGCTGTGGCAGGGGTTGGCATGGAGAGACCCTTGAAGGGTAAATTATTTCATATAAATTTCTTCAATTAGCAACAGCTTTATAATTCCTGCTGTGAGCCATCAACTACACTCAGATTGGTTTTAGTGGGGAAACTGAACCAAGAGTCCTGCCACAGAACCCCCCAATGAGAGCTGATTACATTTTTTCAAGTGCTTACACAAGGATGCATACTTACAAGCAAATTGTAACCTTTTCAAAATTGACATTTCAAAAGAAACAAATATTGAGTAGTGGGAGGAGGAGGAGGCAGTAGAAGAGGCAATTTCATAACCTAAGGAAAGGATATCAGAAGGAGGCCTTGCTCTTGGTAAATATATCAAAGCACTGCGTGCAGTAATCCTACTCTTTCTTTTCTGTTTTGTACACCAGCTTCTTGACTTTCTTGTCCGTGTGTTCTCATCATTTACCTCCCACTTATTAGTGAAAACATGTGGTATTTGGTTTTCTGCTTCTGTGTTAGTTTGCTAAGGATAATGGCCTCCAGCTCCATCTATGTCCCTGCAAAAGAATATAAATCATTCTATTATAAAGATGTATGCAGGTGTCTACTTCTTAATTCAGTCCCTGCCCCTTAGTTGAGCACTGAGGTTCCACCCATGGTTGCACTTTTGCTTGATCTGGGCATGCTCAGTTCATAAGACCTTCAAGCTGGGAGTCCATGGCAACTGAAAAACAACTCCTAACGTTGTTACATGGGAGCTGAGCCAGGTTGGTCTGGTATGGCTACAAAATCCACAGTAAAACTTTTATAGGTGCTTGTAAGGTTTTTAGTAGTCTTTCTATCTAAAGTTTCAAAAATTTGAGTTAAGTATTCAAGGGTTATTTTATAGAACCTTTATTACCTAGTCTTTTCTGTGATTCAGAGATATTTGAGTCTTACTCTGGTCTGACACAGGGTGTGAGGACAGGCTAGCCATCTATAATTAGTGAAATATATATGTCTCACCCTAAACTTTTAGATAGGAAGGAAGCTGCACTTTGCATTAAATAACTGGGCATTTTAACAGGAGACAAGTTACAGCATGGTTTTTAAAAAAACATCACATCCCCCAGTTTAGTGCTGATATTTTGGGGTCATACGCAGGTTTATTGGACCAGATCCCATCTGGAAGATTGTATCTGGTACATTTATGAGAAGCATTGATAATTTACAGTGGAGCAGAGGAGACAATCTGCACAATCAAAGGCCCAGAAACTATGGAATGAGAGAAGGGCTGAAAAAAATAAGAATTAGAATAAGAAAGGGAAGAGCTAGGAGGACCATAAATAACAATGACATAATACAGTACACAGTAGAAATGTAAATATTTCCAGGGTTATTACAAAGAACAACAATAACAAAACTTTGGATTTCATAGAAAACCAGAGTTCAGCTGAAAGACATAAAGCAGTACCTTCTAACTTCGAAATCTCCCAAAATGAAGTCCCTATAGCAAAATTTCCGTCGTAGCATGAAATTGACTACTGCCTGGTCAATAATAGTTTGGACTTGATTTCTACCTCAGAGTAGAGGTTGGACTAAATTGCCTATGGAAATTATACATCTATTTACTTAAAAGACAACATTTTAAATAGTAGATTATTAGTTTGATTTCTTTGTTATATTTGACACATGCTTCACAGAAACCACATCAGTTTCGAATATTATCATCTAGGAGTGTTTATTTAGCATCAGAAGCAAGCTCCAAATCATACTAGATGAAGAAAACAAAAACACTGTGTAACTGCAGAGTTATGGAACATTAGATCTAAAGTGAACTTCATTGTAGAGGTCAGAGATAATTACCCAGTTTTCAGCCCTTCCTATGGATACTTGGTTAGTAATAGGTGAAGAACTGTCCCCTGATAATCTCTCCACTTCATAGTTCTTTCCACTCATTTGGTTGAGGCTTAGCCCGCAGCAATCTGCAGTCCAGCAGTAACCTGCAGTCCAGCAGTAACAACAGTCTCTGACACCACCATCCTGCATCTGCCCACTACTCACCTCATCGCTGGCTTGTACATGCTAAATAAGCAGCATCAGGAATCCAGCCTGTGCCTCAGCATGAATCCCCAGTTTTTGCTCCACTCCACTGTAGCTTCTGTCTTGTCTGCATATTATCATATCAGCATCTATAAGAGGAAAACCTCAGTCTTTATGGTCCCTAGACTGGAATCCCATCATAGTCCCTAAATCAAAGAGAGAGGAGCTTATGACAGGCTGTGTGTCAATCCCATCCAATCAGCCTCCCATCCTCAGCTGAGAGGTACACCAGAATTTCCCAACTCATTCTCAGTGAAATGACTCAACACTTCAGACTGGCCCCTCTATTGAAGGTTTCCAGAGAAGTCAAATCAGATGGAGCATTGCTGTGAGTTGTACTGTTTCTTCTATTGTTAAAAAAAATTTTTTTAAATATAAGTTATGTGACTCCAAAGGCTAAAATGTATCTATTTAACATTACATGGAATTTGAGGCTAACCAAACCTTCTTCCTTAGTCAGGACAACAGACTAGATAACCTCATGAAGTACATGTTTATAAAATAATAATGGATATAGAGCATCCATTTGAAACAGCAAGGTAAGGTTTTTAAATTTGTGACTGTTTCAAACGTTTAAGAACACACATTCCTATATAATTAGCAGAGAATTTACTGTCTTTGTGAATTAATTCACTGACCATCAGTTTACTTTCCTATATTTGAAATATAAAGAATATTTGCCATTTAGTAAACACTATGGACAAGTTAAGAAGCAATGTTTTAGAAACATGTATCTCTCCAATCCAATCAGGATCCAGTAATCAACATTAATCAGAAGTGTTCATGCTTTATGTACAAAACTATTTCAGAAATGTCAAGAGTAAAATAAATCCTAAGGATGCTTTCTAGGTCTGACTTGTGACTTAATAATATCAATGTGAAATTGGTTGCTTATGAAGGAATTAATAAGTCTCTCTCTCTCTCTCTGTCTCTCTCTCTCTCTCCCTGTGTGTGTGTGTGTATGTGTGTGTGTCTGAGAAAGAAAGAGAGAGAGAGAGAGAGAGATCTTTTGAGAAAAATATATTTAGTTCTTTCTTGTCCATTAAATTTATATGTGTGACTTTATAAAAATAAAAAACAACTGGATGAATGCTAAAGAGAAGATAAACACTGTCTGTAACTCCCACACTTCTAGTCCAGGAGGTGATGAGGCTATGTCAGAGTTGGTGGCCCCCAATTCATGGTTTCTCTCTACTCTCCTGATATACATGTACATATACATATACATATACATATACATATACATATACATATACATATACATATACATACATAACATTTTTGTTGTAGAATAAATGTAACATGAAATGTTTCTATAAGGACTTTAAAATGCCACTCTTGTCACTGTGGTGGACTTTGTGGTTTCTTCTGACAAGCATCAAATCTATTCCACTACTTTCTCCCTCTGTATAGAATTCATGTTGTTTGTCCAACGTTGGCATTTGGCATTGTCCCTAGTATTCTTCTCTCTACTTTCCTTTCTCTCTAAGAAGCTCATAGCTCTGAAAGCTATGGGTAGCTGTCTTGCAACCAGGAGGGCAGTCGGCCTCTGTTAACAGCAGAGTTCAGAGGTGAAAAGAAACATAGCCCTGGTGACCCCTCTTAGCCATCAGACACTACATCCCTGAAACCTGACCTTTATAACTTTTTACTTACTGGGCCAATACATTCCATGTTGTCTAGGCCAGTGTGACATGGTTTTCTGTTATTTGTAACCATAAGCTTGCTCCCTGGTACCATAATTGTTCAGAATACTTGAGAAAGGAAGAGGAGCTAAGTAATATATTGAGTGCCTATACTTTATATCATTTTATCCCACTAAATGATAGGAACTATTTTCCTAATTTTATACATAAGAAAAAATGAGACGTATAGAAGCTATGTAACTTGATTGAAGTCATAAGGGTAGAAGCAGAATTATAATCAGGACTCTCTGAAACCAAGGCCCATTTTCATTCTGCTAGACAAGCAGCTCTCAACCTGCTTCTTCTTTATCATTCATAGCAGATGAGGTGTAAGTACAGAAGACACTCCCATGGGCATACCTGGAGCTGAAAGTAATCCTGTCCTCTTCCCACAATTCAACCCATTTATCTGCTATTTAAGAAAGCAAATCATGATGCAAGGTGTAGTGACATTTCTTGCATGATAACTTGACATTTCTTTAATTTAAAAAGCAAAAAACTACTGTAAACCAACTGAGGCTGTCTGTAGTTTTACTTCAAATTATTTTTGACAAATTTCACTGACACAGTGCTCCCTTCTGCTTTTCATTATGCTTGTCATTGAGTGAACATTTTTATTTCTTCTCTGCTCCACTCAAAAAAAAGTATTAGACATTGAAATCCTAACCATGAATGTGATAGTAAAAAGGGAGCAGGCCTTTAGAAGGTGATTGGGACATGGGGGTGGAGCCCTCCTGAATGGGATTAGTGCCTTGTAAAAGAGACCCGGAGAGCTAGGGTGCTCCTTCCCCCTTCCACCATATGAGCTTACAGTGAGAAGGTGGGAAGCCAACTGTCTAAGAGCCAAGCAACAGGCCCTCATCAGGCACTGAATCCGCCAGTGACATGTTCTTAGACTTCTTGGCCTCCAGAATATGAGAAATAAAGGTTTGTTGTTCCTAAGCCACCCAGTGTATGGTATTCTGCTATAGAAGCCAAGCAGACTAGGCCGTACTAAGTCGATGTGCTGTCTTGTACTTTCAGAGCATGCTGGAGGGCTACGAAGTTGTTACCCAGGAAGGAAATGAGCACTCTAGGTCAGAGGTGACCAGTGGAGCTCTCGTTTTCTTTGTACAAAAAGGAAAAGCTCCATAGTCTATTTGGTAGTAGTACTAGAGGCTTCCCCTAAGTTCTAGCACCATCCAGTCAAGATTTCTCCTGGCTCAGCTAACTGCCCTGTTCCATTGCCTTTGCACTGACTCAGTTTGGTTTCTTTAAATTTACCCAATTCAGAAAAGTTTGAGACACTTTCAGTAAGGTCATAGAACCTGTAATCATGACAGAAACAAAGGGAACAACAGTATAAAGTTAGGAGCCAAGCAATCAGCAGAGAAGGGGATGATTCTGCTCCTGATAGAGAGTCCAGGACAGGGGCTGGCTTTGAAATGTGATTCAAAGGTCAGATTTATTTTTTTTTCTGCCTCATAGTTCCAAAATCTTTAGCATGTTGATGTTATAAATACATGTCATACACGACTTCAATTACCTGGGTTGGCAAACCAGAACTTAATCACAATTCATAGTCAATTAACTTTTAAAACTTAAGGTCTTTATCCTGTGACCTTAAGAACTGATATCTTGGCAGTTGCCTGGGGAACCATGTCAAATCACACCCAGACACAATGATATTCACTACCCTGCTGCTGGTAGCTCTTGGATATGGTGGACTAATTTTGAAAGCAACATAGAAAATCCCTTGTTTTCCTCTGCAAATAAATTCACTTAAGAGGTAAGAACATGTGGACAATATTGCATTCAGTCTTTTCTCTCTACTCTGGATTTCCTCTGTGTGTGTGTGTGTGTGTGTGTGTGTGTGTGTGTGTGTGTGTGTGTTGAGATGGAGTTTCACTCTTGTTTCCCAAGCTGAAGTGCAATGGTGCAATCTTGACTCACTGCAACCTCTCCCTCCCTGGTTCCAGCAATTCTCCTGCCTCAGCTTCCCAAGTAGCTAGGATTATAGGCGTGCACCACCATGCCTGGCTAATATTTTGTATTTTTAGCAAAAACGGAGTTTCACTATGTTAGCCAGGCTGGTCTCAAACTCCTGACGTTAGGTGATCTGCCCGTCTAGACCCCCCCAAAGTCCTGAGATTATAGGCATGAGTCACCGTGCCCTGACCATCTCCTGGTTTTGCGATTGTGCCCCAACTCACTCCCTATGAGTAGTCTGTTCACGTTAAAAAGCAACCACACTCTAGAAATCCTGGTTTGCATAATGTTCATATGTTTTTTCTCTCTCTGCCCATGTTGACCTTCCCACAGATGGTGTAGTTCAGAGAGCCAGAGTCAGGGGGCCTGAGCTTAAAAACCTAAGCTTAAAAACCATGTGTGCTGTCTCTGTGGGACACATCAGGAAATACTCCTGGCCATATCTGCAGCTCGTCAAAGACCCAGTGGTACCTCTCATGTCTTTTTAGTACATCATGGATATTTGGTGATTATGAACAATAGGAGTCTCTTGTTCTTTCCATTCCTTTCTACCTGTTGTGAAAATCCCCCACTCTACTAAATCTTCAACATGTCTCATAGGTTGAAACTAACTTATCTCTCCCTGAAACATCATATAAATTCTGCCTATATTTCCTTAGCAATTTCCCTTTATTCTTAGTTTAAGACTTCAGTAATATTGGTTGCTCCCTGCTTGTATTCTCAGTAGAAAGCCCCACTGGGTCTCACTTTAAAAAAAAAAAATCACAATTGCAGCACTCTCATCTTGCACTTTAAGGAGTTGATCGCATGCCAGTTTTCCCAACCAGGCTGGGCCCTTCAAGGACAGAGACATGATTTCTTTTATATCCCCAGCCCACTGTCTGGTGCAGAGTAGGTGGTGCATACATTGTTTCTGACTAAAGGAATGGAGAAACGAATCAACCCACAGTGTCATTTAAGATGAATGACCTAGATGTGGTCTGAAGTAACTCACTGGGCACTCACTCAGGGAAAGGGGAATCACTGGATTATCTGTACTGCTGAGCAGCCACACCGCCACCTACTCTCCAGGCGTGACTGCCAGCTTTCCGCTGTGCAAAATTATGCTCTCTCCTAGGGAATAGGAAATCTAGATCATGCCCTTGTCTCCAGCTTCCTGCCAAGTGTTATCATAACTGCTCAGCTTCCTTAGATGACAGTAATGAAGAAAAGACTTCATACACCTTACCCCAGCATGTCTGGGGAATCACATTGTCATTTATAATCTCTTTGGAAGCCCCCAGCAGATGTGTTCTTTTGACTAACTTCAGCACCTATTCTTGGGTTAAGGTTCCTGATCTGATGCTTGCTTTGTTGAACATGCTTATCTTCGACAGGGGCTCTATTAAACTACTCTCTGTCAGTGTTGTCCATGAGAAATGAGATGACCATCGAAAGTGTACCATGCCATCACACCAATAGGGACTGTTATCTGAAGGTCAAGGACAGCCCTCATGCTACCAGGGTAGCAGACATCAAAACCTGGCAGAGGAAAGCCACTCATCTATGCCAGGACTGTAATCCAGTTTCACTGCCCATCCCCTGCCCAGTCCCCTAAAGCTTCACACCTTCATGATCCAATACCAAATATAACATTTGTACTTGTCCTGAAGCCCCCAGGGAAGAAAACTGCATTCTAATGAATGTGTGCATTAACTATAGGATAATAAATATGATGCTATAATTATCCATGTTTTCATAGAGCTGGGAAGCTAATCTCTTTAAGAATTAGTGTCCCTGGCAGGCAGGCTCAGCATTTTGCATTTGTTTTGTGATAATGCACGGCTTTGTAGCGCGTTTGTTTGTCTCAGCATTTCAGCGATATCTGCATGAATACCATGTTGAGCATATTTTTGTATATGAGTCTGATTAGAAGTGAGTATTGTTAAAATCTCATTGTGATCCTGCTCTGCTTGCAATTCCACTTTATGAAAAGGCTTATTACTGGAACCTGAGACTGGGGAAGCTTTCCCCAGCAGCTTCTGGATTTCCCCCCTCACTCTAGGTTAAGTTTACACATGGATTGAGTAGTGACATTTGAGGGACTAGGGATGAAAACGACCCCTGCACATCTCATGTCATTGCTGGGAGTGGCACTTCACATTCCAGGACTAACGAGCCAATATTTTGGACCTAAAATATACTGTCTTCTAGAATATTCATTTATCCATTCATTCAACAAGTCTTGCAGTGTCTACCCTGTGACACTCACTGTTTAGACACTTGGATGCTGTCGTCGAACAAACAAAACACTCTGACATTCTAGTGGTGTGGGAGAGGCAACAGAAATAAATCAGATACATATATAAAATACACAATAGTGGAATGATGATCTGTGCTATTAAGGAAAAGAAAACGGGAAATGAAGGAGTTTGAGGAGGGAGCTGTAAGTTATAGCTTGATCAGGAAAGGCCTCATTGAAAATGTGACTCTGAGTAAGCTCTCTGTTAAATAATGAATATCTCAAAATGACAAATGTAAAAACATGCAATTTTAGCCAGTAATGACTAGACCTATTAACAGTCAATACCTTCTGGAAGATGATCTTATAGAACGCCCAGCTGAAATGGAACATATCGTAGAACCTAGGTTGAGGCTCTGTATGGGGACACCAAAAAGAAGTCTGCTAATTTATAGTTTGGCCTGGAGCAGGCTTAGCCCCATGACTGGGCAGGGCCTTATGTGCTCATCTTCTCCTTCTTCCTCCTAAACCAGAGCTTCAGGATGCTTGGACCAGGGCACATCCTCTGAAGAACATGAATTACATTTGGGAGTCGGAGTTCTCTCCACTTGGGAGGCCCAGGAAAGATTTCCTCTTTTCTCTGCTCCTTTCTTCCTTAGTAGATCTTTTAGAAGTTTCTTAAATTTATAAAATTGTTCTCCCTTTTCCTTGAATCTTTGGTCACTAGCTGTATACAGGAAAATGCCAATGAATAAATTGGTCATTCATATTATATTTATAGGAATGAGAATTATGCCTGGATTTTTTAAACGTTTTTTTTTTCAGACCTTGAGTAAATATTAATAGAACTCATCTACCATGAAAGCATGGAAAACAAAGTTGTGATAATACTTATCCTGCAATATCATTCAGACTTACAAGTTGCTAGACATGAAAGAAAGATAGCAACCTGGGACTGGAACATGAGGGAGAACGTGGGGTCCACTGAAGGCATTTCAAGTCCCTTTCTGTGATTGTCTCTGGCTGACTTCAGGTGCAACATTACCATGGCAACTTTGTGAAAACAAGGAGAGTAGGCTGAGCTCTTACCAGCTACTGAATTTTCTGAGGCTTTCTCTATTGTCTAATGATCTTCCTGCCTGGGATCTCCCACTTTTTATGAAGCACCATGGGCACGAGATGAGAGCTTTGCGCTTGGCTAGTCTTGTTCCCATACGTGTGTTCCAGTGGGCGTGCACAGGAGGCCTGAGTCTGAGTTAAACAGCGACCACATGTGGGAAAACTTGAGTTGCTTCCTTTGAAGGTTAATGATAACCAAGCTAGGTGAAATGAAACACCTGTCTGGAAGAAATACAGACAACAGGGATGCTCATAAATAGAACAGGTCACCCGCTGAGCTGACTCTGTAATACAGCCTTTTCTCATAGTGCTGATACTGTCAAACCACGAAATCATCCCCACCAGCACTTCGTTAGTTGGAAAGGGTCATTTTGAACATCATTCAATGTATTTTTTCACCCTCCAAAACCAACATAAAATGAATCTCACATGTGAACTGTAAAAGACATCAGCTGTTTCTTATTGAAAACATAACACAGGAGTTTTCATACTTCAGCATGCAGCCAGAGGGCCTGAATGGCTTGCTAAATCAGAGTACCTGGCCCCACCCCAGACTTTCCTTCTGTAAATCCAGAGTAAGCCCTGGGAATCTGTACTTCTAATAGAATTAGAAAAATTTGAATTTGTTGATGTTGCTACTGCTTATGGGCTAAATTCTGGAACCACTGGTCTAGCAGAGACCTCTACTTCTCCACATGGCTGCCCCTGCCTGCCAGGGAAGGATTTCTTTCTTCACAGTAAAAATGTAAAAACATTACATTTATTGCTTTTTTCTACATAGAGTTTCTGATTTTCTGAAAGTTCCACAGAATGGTCCCAAAGAAAGTGTTCATGAGCAGCTTCCTGTGAAACACAACTAGACAAATAACACTCTACCCAATGCAGATGTATAATTGGAATTCAAATTGATTTGTGTGCATGCCTTTTTATGACTAGCATTATTTATTAACTTGGAATTGGAGTGTCTTTATGGAGTCATTACTACCATTCAGTTCAACACTAAGTGATTCTTCTCCGCATCCAGAATTGGCAGAGCTAGCAGATGAGCACTGAATTGAATTCATACACTATTTGTCTCACCGAAGAACCGACAGCACATGCCACAGTCCATGTGCTGCTTCAGTTATGCACATATTCATGTTACGTTGGGAAAACTCTCTCTGTGTTTTCTATCTATTCTCACATTACAACAGTCATCAATATAGAAGACTTCTGTGACCATATGTGTGGCGTGTTTTTTCTCACACACCAAGCAGTGGATACCAGCTGGGTGTCCTCTAATTCAGTTCTGACATTATCTACCTGGAGACAGTGTCAGATCTCAGAGGCTGAGGACTCAGTCCCTAAGACTGCTCTGCCTCCCGCTTGCCCCCCACCAGTTCCAAGTTCAGGGCTCTAGAACTTCTGACCGACAGGCTTCAAGTTGGGATTCCCATGATCCTTCCTTTGGGCTCATTAGTTTGCTCGAGTGGTATACAGGACTCAGGGAAACACTTACTTACATTTGCCGATTTATTGTAAATGATATTGCAAAGGATCCAGATGAGGAATTGCATAGGGTGAGATGTGGGGTAAGGGGCATGGAGCTTCCATACCCTCCCTGGGTGCCCTACCTTTCAGCAGCCTCCAGGTGTTCCAACTCTCTGGAAGCTCTTGAAACCATGCCCTCTTTAGTTTTTATGAAAGCTTCATGACTTCAGCATTCCTTCTTCCAGAGAACAGGGTGGGATCCTCTAATGAAAGAGTCTTTTTTTTTTTTTTTTTTTTTTTTTTTAAAGGGCAGGAAGTATCTTTATTCCCCACTATATTCCCAGCTCCTGGCAGATAACCTGGGACATAATAAACGCGACATAAAAATGTGTTAAGTGACTTTAAAGGGAACATTTTATTAGAGTATTTGTGTGTGTGTGTGTGTGTGTGTATAATTTTCAAAGAAAGATACGTTTTTAGTTACAGAAACTGAAAACAGGGCTGGACACAGTGGCTCATGCCTATAACCCAGCACTTTGGGAGGCTGAGGTGAGTGGATCACTTGAGCCCAGGAGTTTGAGACCAACCTGGGCAACATGGTGAAACCCCGTCTACAAAAAATACAAAATTTAGGTGTCGTGGCACATGCCTATGGTTCCAGCTACTAGGGAGGCTGAGGCAGGAGTATCATTTGAGCCCAGGAGGCGGAGGTTGCAGTGAGTCAAGATCATGCTACTGCACGCCAACCTGAGTGACAGAGTGAAACACTCAAAAAAAAAAAAAAAAAAAAAAAAAAAAAAAGGTTGGGCGCGGCGGCTCACGCCTGCAATCCCAGCACTTTGGGAGGCCGAGTCTTAAGACCCACAATCGAGGCTGCAGTTCTGGTGCAGTTCTGGGACCGCATGGAGGGCGGTGCGCGCTTCCCCCGCGGTGGAACCTGTGGCTCTGGAGCGCCGGCGTCCTCTGCCAGCACCCTTTCCTTGCCGGCCGGCACTTCCACTGCAGAGTTTTGCCCACGCTTCGAGACTTAGGGAGCAGTGCCTTTCAGAATTTGCCCACTCGTCTGGTATAACTAGTTCTGATGGCTGGGAATAAAGGAAGAGGACGTGCTGCTTATACCTTTAATATTGAAGCTGTTGGATTTAGCAAAGGTGAAAAGTTACCTGATGGAGTGTTGAAACCACCCCTATTATTTCCTGATACAGATTATAAACCAGTACCACTGAAAACAGGAGAAGGTGAAGAATATATGCTGGCTTTGAAACAGGAGTTGAGAGAAACAATGAAAAGAATGCCTTACTTTATTGAAACACCTGAAGAAAGACAAGATATCGAAAGGTATAGTAAAAGATATATGAAAGTGTACAAGGAAGAATGGATATCAGATTGGAGAAGACTTCCAAGAGAGATGATGCCAAGAAATAAATGTAAAAAAGCAGGCCCCAAACCCAAAAAGGCAAAAGACGCAGGCAAAGGCACTTCACTCACTAATACTGCAGATGTTTTGAAAAAAATTGAGGAGTTGGAAAAGAGAGGTGATGGTGAAAAATCAGATGAGGAAAATGAAGAGAAAGAAGGAAGCAAAGAGAAAAGTAAAGAAGGTGAGGATGACGAAGACGATGATGCTGCAGAACAGGAGAAATATGATAAAGAAGACCAAGAAGAGGAAAATGACTACATTAATTCATGCTTTGAAGATGGAGATGACTTTGGAGCAGACAGTGATGACAACATGGATGAAGCAACCTATTAGGCATGAAATTTTTCAAAAAATATTTTTATGCAGCTTCTGAACATTTGGACAGACTTGTTTTGTATTTTATTTCTGATAAGCTATAAGTATTTATGTTTTTGGTTTTTTTGGACAAATATTTGTTACCAAAATATTCAAAACCACTTTGAGTTTACATACTAGTTACCTTACCAATTAGTCCCTGACACTCTGACATTCCTTCTAAACACCTCTGCCATCTCTCTTATGTACTCTTCGTGGATTTTTTCATATTTGAATATGAATGTGCCTAAAGAATTTATGCTCTCTTAATCTGTGTATAGGTACTTGAAATCATTCTTGCTTAACTGCTGATCTTTTATAAAACTATTGCTAGTCATAATGAATTTCTATAACCTGAAAATTGAGATAACAGCACATAGAGCACTTTAAAAACAAAGAAACTTGAAAATAATTTTAGTTTTTACTTTAACATAGTATGTTCTAGACTACTGCATTCTGACTACATAAACCTACCTGAGCTCTTACAAGTGCAGAATTGTGAGATAGAGGTTTTGTGATGGAAAACATACACACAGGGAAAAATACCAAACTGAGCAATATCAAGTTCACAGCTCACCTCTTAGCCAGTGCAAAGAAACTTTCACATGGGGTGAATATTATAAATACTTGAATATGGGACTCACTTGATACTGTATGATATATAAGTTATTCATCCCACTGTAATAACTTGGATATCTTCAAATAGTTGGGCTTATGGAAAAACTTGACTAAGACATTTTATTTTATCCTTTATGTAAGTGTGAGATAAGTTCTGGTAATATAAATATCACTGTAGAATGCATGTGTGTGAACTCTATGAAGTATGGTGACCTTTTATGCTTCAGAATACTCAAGTTGTACATTTGATTTATATGAATGCAAAATGAACTCAGGTCATTTTGAAATTAAGATTAATTTTTTTGTTTAACTTTAAAGCTAGCTCCCCCAACTTTATATATTTTGGGGGGGGGGGAAATGCCTAAAAACCTTAGCCTACAAAGACTCTCACAAATGCCAAAGATTTTCAAGGAAATTAATATTATATATTTGAAAAATGATTTATCAATGTTATCTACCAAAAGAAATTATTTTTCTCCTTTGGGAAGATATCATTAACCTGAAATGTGAGAATCTGATCCCTAGATCCTATTTCTATCTGTACTATTAAACCCAACCTTGAAACTGAAAAAAAAAAGAAAAAAGACCCACAATCATAAAGTCCAGGGAAGATTAGAATCTTATTTTGGGGGCAGATAAAAGGAGGGCCAGAAATCAGAGGCCTACCCCTGAGTCATAACACACCCAATGTTATGACAAAAGACAGTAACAAGGGCTACGGGAGTTATGAGACAGGAACCATGGCTGGACACCAATATGAATCCTAACACCATACATGTCATATATGCACATACCTAAGTACAGAAACATACATATATATGTGAATCTTTAGTTACATATATATGAATCTAAGGACATGTATAGACCTGCATGAAAAATTTCAAAGAAATGACTATAAGTATTTTTGGAGCCTTAATTATAAGTGAAGCCCTTTGGGACATGAATAAAGAATCCTTATAGCATTTTTAAGATTAAAACTCATTTTAAAATAAATTTATCATAATAATGACTTCAGAAAGCAATGTGGGCAAGCTCCAAGATGACAGGTTTCTAGCTCAAGATGGATGACAGGCTGCTTTCTCTATTAGACCTGCAAAACAAATATTTGTAAGTCCTAAACATACTGAACAGTTATAGAATAACTGTGATGTACATGTTAGCCATTCATTTAACAATAATGTTAATATATGTCCTTTCAAGAGAAGATAGGACCTAATCGAGTGGATTTACTGAATTGCATTTGCTCTAGTATATTCTCTCTGGACACTGGATAAGGCTTCCAGCAGAACAGCAGCAAGTGTTTCCTGAATGTTCCAAGTGGTGGCTGCAGGGACACACCTAGTAAGGCCTGAGGAACACATGACAAACAGGGGCCGGTTCTGACACCATGAGGCTGTCTCTGGACAAACCTATAACATCTTTTTGAAATCTTTGCTACTTTTTCTTGTCACCTGAATTGAATTTTTTTTGACAAGTGAAGCACTTGGAGTTCAGATGGGTTACTTGCTCATATTCTCTTAAATTATATTGGAATACTGGCAATAAACCTTAGTTCATTTCTTCCAAACTAAAATACATTTTTATATACAGTCCAAACAGTTCTCAGCCTGCGTTCCAGCAATCCATGAAGCACTCATGGTGGGGAAGTCATGATCTGTGAACTCAGCTCCGTATCACTGAGAGCCTCTGCTCTCCCATCAGGAGAAAAAACACCAAAAAGACAGCCACAGTAGTTGAAACTCAGGAAGCAAGGACATGCATACATGGCAACATATACTGAAATGTTGGATTTTTGCATCCAGCACCATAGCACTTCAGGAAAAAGAAAAGACAACCAGTGACCTTATGCCTTTACTTTGGGATACATTCTGGGTGGACGTATTTTTAATAAGGACAAAGTGATAACAATATCTTGGCAATTAAACTTAGGAAGAATCCACGATGTAACTGGCTGTTGTTTAACCACGCAGGGCCTACTCTCGAATTTCTGCATCAGCGCAGCTCAGGAACAAAAGTGTTTTTAGAAGGAAGAAATTAAAGCCTCATTTTGAAGGATTTGCTAAATAAAGGCACTGATTTTAGTTAGGGAATACCGACAAGGTTTAAAAGATGCCTTTACTTACATTTTACATAATATTCTTTCTGAAGCCAATGTAAGTTATTGGGGATCTAAAGCATTTTACCTTGCTGCAAGGTGCCTAGCATATTTAAAGGTTTCATAAGTGATAAGTTGGTTTTGATCAGGAGCAAACTCTTCTCCAATCTTACTTCTGAAGAATCAGGAAGATTCTCCTTTTCTTATTTTGACTATATTACTCCAAGCCACTTCTCTCTAACTGCATTTTGTTATCTCTAGTAAATCTTTATTGCCTCCTTTTGTTTTTATAATTTTAGCCAGCAACTCTCAATTAGCAATTTTTGAGCACTAATGTGTAGTGGCAGAAAGATCAGTTATGAATTCTTAAGGAATCTCAGAAAATAAATCCTATTTGACAACATGCAAGAACCTCATCACATGAAAAATGGAGCTGGTGACTCAAAGTTGCCACACCTTCTGAGCCACTTTGGTCAGGTTGCTTTTGGAAGATATGACCTCTCAACACTAGATTTGGAGAATCTGGTGAGGGAGAATATTTATTTTTAAACACAGCCTCAGATAAACCAAGTTCAGTGACAGTGCGGCATCATTTGTGTGCCTCTGCCTCACAGTGGATGGCAACTGTGATTATCCCCAGAGTCTGGAGTCCATGCCAGGAGCTGCTTCCCCTGACAGAAAGCAGGTGTCTGAGCACAGGGAAAGGGACAGGAAAACAAAGCCCTGAGGAGCTGCGAAAAATTCTACATCTGGCTTGATCTCTACACAAGTACTTTGGAAAGGTAGTTCTTATGATGAGGTAGCTTTTTGTTGTTCTTGTCCTTGTTGTTGTTGTTGAGACAGGGTCCCACTCCATCGCCCAGGCTGAAGTGCAGTGGTGCAGTCTCCACTCGTTGCAGCCTGACCTCTCAAGCTCAAGCAATCCTCCCACCTCAGTCTCCTGAGTAGCCAGGACCACAGGCTCCCACCATGGCACGTGGCTAATTTCTTGTATTTTTGGTAGAAATGGGGTTTCACCAAGTTGCCTAGGCTGGTCTCAAACTCCCGAGCTGAAGCAATCCACCCACCTTGGCCTCTCAAAGTGCTGGGATTACAGGCATGAGCCACCACTCCCGGTCATAAAGTAGCTGTATAGTTTTCTTTAATGTTTTTCCCTCTCCAAAGTAAATATCAAACAGACTTCCAAAAGAGAGTGGTTTTAAAGGGCCTATTGCCATCAATTTCACATGGATTAATTTCAGCCACATAAACAATTCTTGTTGGATTTCATGGTATAAGAGGATTTTCTACTGGTAACAAATTTCAGATATTTTATACCACTAAATATGATTTCAGCTTCTGTGGTCTCAGGTGAATGTACTATTGGTTTCTGTGTTCTTGTTTTATCAGTATGTTCCTATATATTACATACAATTTTTCTACAACGAGTTTTTCCTACTACCTTGAATCCTAGTAGATGTCTACTTTTTCTAATTTTGAAAAATTGAACACATGCAAGTTCATTTAAGCAGGTAATGAAATATATAATACCAATGCTTACCACTTATCCCCTTACCTTATTTTACACATTAAATAATTGTCTGTTTGTTTATCTGCTCCCACTATCTTTCAAGCACCTGGAAAAGTTCGCCACTCAGGAGAGTCATTCAGTAAATGTTTGGCAGATGAATACTTGACACTGGAAGGGCATCCAGTTCTCTGAACTTTGAATCCTGATACAATATCTACCAACTCCTGTGTCTATGTCCTGAAATGTGTGTATCATTCTCACATTGGTGCTGCAGCTGTCTGAAAATGATTTCCATTCCTTTTGAACTTGAGTGCAAAATGAGCAACATCATTTTACAAATGTGACATCAGAAAGAATTAATTTCTTGAAAGGTAACTCAGTAGGAATGATTGCATCATTAAGGGGAAAGTTATCAGAATTGCAAAATACAAACATCCAAAACAACGAAGGGAAACTAAAGGCTTTACCTGAAAAATCAAAAAGTCAATTGTAAAACTAACACAAAACAAATGTAGGAGTTTATTTCAGGTTTATTGTAGTATGAAATTGGCCATTTGTTATAGACTCTTCCTACAAATCACCAAAATTAAAGGTATATGGTGTGCAGATCTTTAAAAAGATTCGAAGAGTTTCTTCTGATCAATCACACAAAGACATTAAATAACACCTGGGTTGTTGGTGGGGGGTTGTTTGTTTGTTTGAGACAGGGTCTTGCTCTGTCTTTCAGGCTGGAGTGCGGTGGTGCAAGCATGGCTCACCATAGCCTCGATCTCCTGAGCTCAAGCAATCCTTCCATGTCAGCCTCTCAGGTGGCTGGGACTACAGGTGTGTACCACCACGCCTGGCTAATTTTGGTAGAGACAGGGTATCACTGTGTTGCTCAGGCTGGTCTCTGTCTAGGGGCTCAAGTGATCTTCCCACCTCAGCATCTGAAACTCTTGGGATTCAGATGTGAGCCACTTTATTCAGGCAGGTGCATCTTTTAAGTAAGCATTCTAAAGTGTGTTGTGCATAGTCAATCACTTTCAAACAAAACCCAATACATGGTCTATGCAGTCTTTCACTTTATGTTAATAAATATTGTGTCTTCCTTACATCGTGTAGAACTGTAACACTCTTGGTGACTATTATGGTATTTTATTATTTTTATTTTTACCAAAGTTAGATAAATTAACATAATTTAACAATCATTTAGTTCAACAATCAAAGAGAAAACATCATTTTCTTGTCTACCTTTCCTAATTTCTGCTTTCAAAAGGAAACAATTTACAACCCTCTCATTGTTTCTTTTGTCATTTACCTCCAAATCACTCAAAACAGGCTTTAGCTGCTTTCTCTTTTTTAGCTTTATGCAATTAGCTAGTAAATTTTCACTGTGAAAGAGATTTTGCATTTTTCATTATCCCCTACAAGTTTCAAGGCCACACACTCATAATTAACCTCCTACTGCCTACCTAGTATAAGTAATTCATAATTTTTGATGGATTGGTTTTGAGTGTTTACGTGACTATGTAAGCATGATTCATAACTGAGCCACGTAATGTATTACAAGTACATTTCCATTTATATAATAGTATCTTTTCATTTATTTGTTTTCTACCTTTTGTCTCTAATTAGCCTCCAACTCTCCTCCATAACATAAATGGGTCAGCACATCCAAATACATTGGCTCATCTATAAATTTTATCTTCTTGGAGACATGTTTCTTAGAACTCTCTTGCTTACAGAGGCCTACTCCAGCTGTCATCTGAAGAGCTCCCTCAGTCATCATGTTGAGGGTGTGTGATGCCTCTGTGTGTCTGTGTGTGTGTGTGTGTGTGTGTGTGTGTGTGTGTGTGTGTTGTCTTTTTTTTTTTTAATATAAAGAATCTCCTATTGTCTAGATCCCATGTCTGCCACATTTTTGGTTAACTATTACATTAAAATGTTTCCTCCAGTATAATCTGGAAAAAAGAAAGGTGAAAGAAGTAATTTCCTTTCTGAGAATCTATGTGTCTAAAATTGTTTTATTCCATCCTGACATTCAAATGAGAGTTTGGCTATATACAAAACTGTGATTCAAAATTGTTTTCCCCTCAAATTTTTAAGATACTAGTTTGTTCACTAGCTTCCAGTGTTGGATGAAAAAGTCCAATGCCAGCCGGGCACGGTGGCTCAGGCTTGTAATTTTAGCACTTTATGAGGCTGAGGTGGACAGATCACTTGAGGTCAGGAGCTCAAGACCAGACTGGCCAACATGGTGAAACCTCATCCCAACTAAAAATACAAAAAAAGAAAATAGCCAGGTGTGGTGGCACATGCCTATAGTCCCAGCTACTCCGGAGGCTGAGACAGGAGAATCACTAGAACCTGGGACGGCGGGGGTTGCAGATCTTACTACTGCACTCTAGCCTGGAGTACAGAGTGAGACTCCATCTCAGAAAGCAAACAAACAAACAAACAAATAAATAATAACATTTTTAAAAAAAGAAGTCCAATGTCATTCTGATTTCAAATTATCTGTAGAACGTCTCCCCTCCTCACCCAAGTTAATAGAATCCTCTTTTTGTATCCGGTGTTCTGAAGTGTCCTAATGATGTAGCTTTTTGGCATAATTTTCATTCACTTTTCTGGATGTTTGTTTGTGCAGGGAAGGATCTTTTGTCTGAAAACTTGTTCTTGTACTCTGAGAAAGTCTACTAAATTATTTTGTTTCCTCTGTTATTTCCCTAAAAACTATGAATTCCATATCGTATCACTCATCTTTTTTTCTATTCATTTATTTGCTTTTTAATTGTATTTTCTGAGACATTTTCTCAAATTTATCTTATTCTTTTCATCTACTATCTTTTTAATTTCAAGCTCTTTTGTGCATTTCTGGTGCTTCTCATAGCATTATATCCTTGCTTCATAAAGGTAATCTCTTATTTCTCTCAAAATATAAATGATGGATTTGAAGTGGTCCTTAATTATTGCAGAACTTTCTTCTCTCTGTACAGTCTTTCTTCTTTGTTGCATTTAAAACTTTTAAAATGTCGGGCGCGGTGGCTCAAGCCTGTAATCTCAGCACTTTGGGAGGCCGAGGCGGGTGAATCACGAGGTCAAGAGATTGAAATCATCCTGGTCAACAAGGTGAAACCCCGTCTCTACTAAAAATACAAAAAATTAGCTGGGCATGGTGGCACGTGCCTGTAATCCCAGCTACTCAGGAGGCTGAGGCAGGAGAATTGCCTGAGCCCAGGAGGCAGAGGTTGCCGTGAGCTGAGATCGCGCCATTGCACTCCAGCCTGGGTAACAAGAGCGAAACTCCGTCTCAAAAAAAAAAAAAAAAAAAAAAAAAACCTTTTAAAATGTCTTTTATGTTAAAGTAGTGTTTTGATTCCACAACTTGCCATTTAAATTTGGACATTTTAAATGAGCACATCTTCTGCTGGATGCAGTGACTTATGTCTATAACCACAACACTTTGGTAGGCTTGAGACTGGCGGATCACTTGAAGCCAAAAGTTCAAGATTAGCCCGGTCAACATGGCAAAACCCCGTCTCTACTGAAAATACAAAAATTAGCAGGGCGTGTCCTAGCTACTTGGGAGGCTAAGGCAAAAGAATTGCTTGAACCTGGGAGGTGGAGGTTGCAGTGAACTGAGATCACATTAATGCACTCTAGTTTGGGCAACAGAGCAAGACTGTCAAAATAAATAAATAAATAAGCACATCTTGTATCTCACTGCATATAAATTGATCTCATTCTTTCTAAAGATTGCATGTAATTGATGTGTAATAATTTATGTAAAAACGCTCCAATTGTCAGACACTTGCCAATTGTTTCCAGAATTACTTTTCATTTTTTTACTATGACACAAAACACTGCTGCATATACCCATGTTTACAAACCATTTTGCATAGGTATTTAAATTTTTTTAGTCAAATAGATTCCTAGAAATAGAATTATTCAATCAAAAGTGTGCAAATGTTAATTTGTATATTAACATTTGCCTTCCAAAAACAAGCAAAAATATATAAACACGGCTGTTTCTTCACATTCTTACTGATACTAAATATTGTCAATCTTTAAATATTTTTCCAATCTGAGAAGTTCAAAAATACTGGATTTTACTTAGATATACAGTTCTGTGAGTTTGAGCATTTGTCCAAACACAATCTTTTGCAAGTGGACTGGCTCTTGGGCTGGTTGTCTGACATTCTGCATAGCAGATGAAAAGCTACATTTCCCAGCACACTTCACTTCCAGAGCGGATATAAGAAAAATCACCTATGGGGTGAAGCTCATGCAGTACACTGGCTACCTAAAAATGCAGAAGCTAGTTTCAGAGTTGCCACAGCTCTTGCATTTCTGATCTCAGGAGCACATCATGAGATGCTCAAGGGGTGGGATGAGGTGGCATGTAAGTATCTATACTCATAATTGCAAGCTTGCTTGTTTTCTAAATTACAAAGCACAAGTAGCCACCCACTGTGCTTTTTTGTCCAGTTATAGCATTAATTATTTCTCCCAGGTTTTTCAAACCTATTGCTTGGATAGTACTGTGGTGAATTTTCAGTTTTGGTGTCTTCATCATTATTACTATGCGGATTTGGAAAGGCCATGTGATGAGTATAAACCAGACACTATTTTAGACAAGAAGTCTCTGGAATGCCTCTGGATAAATTATTCTACATGATTTCACTTCTATTTAAACATAAGCTTTAAAAATGTTGGAAAGTGTAAGCAAAGGAAATAAAATTGTAGATGTTTAAGGCTTGCCTTACACTTAGCATGCTGTCCCTGGGATTCTGACAGAAGGTGCCAAGAGAGCAGCACAGCTTTAAGTATTGAATGATGGGATTTGTGCCAATGTAGCATATGGTTTTATGTGAACAATGAATATTCTATTATCTTATGTGTGATGCCAGGGAGAAAAGTGGATTTGTGGAGACCTTGTGCAGCTGAGCCTAAATGAGAAACAATCCTTTTCATTACTGGTGTCTATCTATGGTCTAAAGATGGATTGAGAGACTCACTTGAGGCGGGCAGACAAGGGTGAAGTTGCTATTGAGTTACAACTGTGTCCAAAAAAGTCATCAGCAATTGCTAGGATCAAATAAATTTTAATGACTTGAGAGTGCCACTAGTGATCTGCATTTTATCTGAGCTGCCTGGATTTTTTTACATTAGCATCATGGTGATTTCAACCCTGTCCTTAGAGAGATCTCCACTGGTACATCTCTCTCATAATTCCTTTCCAGTTACTAACAGAAGACCACATCTTTTCTGCAACTCTGAGACATTCCATTCAGTTTTCTTCCATATGAGTTTGGCAAAAGCAAAGATAACTAGAATAAACCTTGTGTAAGAAGAACTATCATTAATAATTAGTTAAAAAAAAGGTTCTTGCTTATGATGTTTTAAATTGACTGTCAGGGGCTATATCTTATTTATTTATTTCTGATCAAACTGAAAAACTCAGAGGCCAGTAATCTGATGGCAAGTTAAGAGGCTAGAAATCTGAATTTCAGGATTTCAATGATTTCAAAAACTGTCACTGTTTGAATTTGCTTTAAAATCCTTGCAGAATTTCAAGGCTACTATTTAAAATGGTTCCTGCCCCTAAGCTCAGCGATGGTCTAAACATAACAGATTTGTTCCTCCAACTTCCAGCAGTATTTAGATATGAAGTGTTGGGGTCAACTGTTGCTGGGCTTCAGGCTGTGAGAAGAGTCTCGGTTGACTGTTCCCCATTGCCATACTGATTGGCACACAACGTGGCATGCTATGGAGATGAAGACATCCTCCAAGACAGTGCTGCTCGAACTTGAACATGCATAACATCACCCGGGGACCACATTGAAAAGCAGAGTCAGATGTACTTCTTGGTGAGACACAGGATTCTGTGTTTCTCACAAGCTCCCAGGTGATGCTGATGTGGGTGCTGCTGGTTCACAGCCCACACTTTGAGTACACACAGTCTTATGTTGTAAATCTTTTAATTCTAGCTGAAGGTACAAACGCAACTTTTGGCTTGTAATCTCTTGCCTTGTTCATCTCATAGGACCTGTCCACTCTTAGGCCCTCCTGGACTCTTACCTGCACACAAATGAACAGAAATTCAATTTCTACTGTGATAAAAAGGTGATTTATATTTCTTTCTGAGAATACCTTCATTTTTCACAACTTCAACTAGCTAGAGTTGAACTTTAATAAATTAACTGAAAATATTCACTTTTTCAATGTTTCGAACATATTTCACATTTTACTGAACAAGAGATATAATACTTGGAGCATTTGTTAAGAATGGTAATGTTGACAAAATGATGATCAAATATGTTTAAGTTTACAAGCTGTTACTTCTGTGTCAGGACTCAGTCCGTCCCTCTCTGCAAGACTGGGGCTGTAGCTCACAGGGCCATGGCTTCCCCCGTGTTGGGGGTCATTGTACTGCACTGACAGCCAGCTCTGTTGCTTTCCATCATTTCAGGCACCACAGAGTCCTGGGCACCTTTAAGTGCTCAATGAATATTAGTGGAAAAGAAATCCTTATTGGAACAAATGAAGCAAATTATGGCATGTCAAACTGGTGGAATAAAATGTACATCAGAAAATAAAAATTGTTAGAATCCTAACATGGAAATTTTATATTTTGTTAAGTAAAAAAGAGCTGGACATAATAGTGTATTTTTATGTTTTCAATTATATGTAAATAGTTTATAAATATATATATATATAATTGTACATATATAAAACTGTAAACATGAAAAAATATATATGATAAACAAACTGGAATATTGGAAAATGAAAACATAGGCTAGTCATGGTACTGATTATTATTTAACTTCCTTATGAAGTTATTCCTTTTTTTAGATTACAGTTTTCAATAAGTTATAAAGAAGCCGCAATAAGTGATGTTTTAGTATCATTAGGTATCATTCTTGCTTCCCTCCACATGCTTAATTTCCAAAGCCTGCTCTATAACTCTCTTTAGATAAATTGAAGCAAATTTTAAAAACATTTAATTAACTATAAGAGTGAATACATTTTTATAGATTATGTTCATGCTTTCCTTTTGCTGTGAATGCTGTAGTATTTTCTAAAATTTGATAAAACTCACAGGATCCTTAAAAAAGAGCTTTTGCCTATACATTTTATTATTTTCTCACCCAGGAAGTTGGTAAAATGAAAAATAGTCTGTTAGAAATTAACCTTATTACATGGAGTATAGCAAAACTCTCACATCTTTAAATCCAATTGTTTCTTCTGCTGCACTTCTCTTTTTTGGGGGGGTAGGGGAATGGGGGGCTGTCTTTCACATAGGTTATTTTTGTTTAATTTAAAATAGTTTTTGTTGTTGTTGTCATACTGTGTAAAATTTAACCTCAATAAGAAGTATGGCCTTTCATCTCTCTGCCTACAACTGATACATTTTAAAAGGTTATCACATAAAACCAGCTAGCGGCTGATAATATCACTTTACATTTTGCATTTTTACCCAAGTAGTATAAAAATATTCTGCCCAGAAATTTGACAGCAGGAGTCCTTGCAGGAACAATTTGGGTAATGGCAGGACATAAATTCTCTTTTTCTTAGACTAGCCTATTGATTACTTCTCTTATCCATGTGAATATTCTTTCTCCTGTACTTTTCCCTGCCAGTTTTTCTCTCTTCACTATCTCCGACACTCACTCTCTCTCTCTCTTTCTCTCTCTCTCTCTTTTGAGACAGAGTCTCCCTCTGTCGCCAGGAGCCAGGCTGGAGTGCAATGGCGTGATCTTGGCTCACTGCAATCTCCCAAGTGCAAGCAATTCTCCTGCCTTAGCCTCCCGAGTAGCTGGGACTACCGGAGCGCGCCATCACGACCAGCTAATTTTTGTATTTTTTTTAGCAGAAGTGGGGCTTCACCATGTTGGCCAGGATGGTCTCATCTCTTGATCTCGTGATTCGCCCGCCTTGGCCCTCCAAAGTGCTGGGATTACAGGCTTAAGCCACCGCACCAGGCCTCTTTTTCTCTTTTAAATAATCTGCATTTCTAGATAAAAGTTTTAGAATTGATTTTTATTCCAAAGTTTCGAAGGTTCTATTTACATATTCAAAGGCATACACATGCGTAGCTAAACATTTATGCTGTGGCATTATTTTACACTTTGAGAAGTCCAGTACTCATGAGAAGAATCAATCAGTCACTCTTTGCTCAACTTGCACCTCTAGGGCCCAGTAGATCACTGGACAGGAGTAGCTATTGGTATGTTTATTCAGAAAATGACTATGTGAATGAAAGAATGAATGAATCTTACTAGTGAGATAAAAACTAGTTTTGAAGATCAAGTTATTAGAAACTCTTAAAATTGTAATACGTGGGTCCACATTGACTGCCGTTTCACTAGCATCATCCGTCATATAGCTATGTTGGGAAACATTTCTCTTTCTCATTTGCTTTACTGTTTGTCATGACCTTTAAAATACCTTTAAAAGGTATTTACCATTTTATTTTCATACCTGCCCCCTTTTTTTCCTTTGATAAATATGACAATATTCAGAAGCTTTGATTCCATTTTCTTTGAACTAGGACAGCACTTGGTTTATTACTCTCATGTGTCATTTCTTCCATTCTGCCTTATCATCTGGAGACTTATCACCCTTACTAGATTTTAACTTATTTTAGGGACATAATGATTTCTATGGGATTGTGTGTGTGAGAGGGGTTGTTTTCAATTGTTGTTTCTCTAAATCTCTAACAGAGACCTATAGGATGCTACAAAATCACTCACACAGGCTGAATTGAACTTGGAATTTGACACATTCCCTATGAACAACAAGATGCAATTACATTAAATAGTGTTTAACCAAAGACAGAGAGTAGAAAGGAGTTTAAAATAATAAAATTCTCAAGGAAAATTCCCTGAGGCAAAAATGCAAACTGGATTTGTATGCAAATAAAAAGCCTTGAGTGTATTTAATGTGTTCCAATAAAATTAGAGGTGCTATACATTTTAAGGAATTTTGTAGATTCTTGAAAGAATCTCCATTGTTACAGGAAGTGGGAAGAAGAGTATGTAAAAGAGGAAGAGTTCAAATACGTTTCTGTCTGTCGCAAGGAGAATAATACAAATTCCTAGTGTATTAAAACCCCAACTCTGGTATCCTAGAAGCACTTTGGAACTATTGATAACTACTAAGAGGTCCTGAGATCACCTCTGCTACTCTCTTGCTCCTCTCTGCCACTGCACTGCAGTATTTTTTTTTTTTTTTTTTTTGAGACGGAGTTTCGCTCTTGTTACCCAGGCTGGAGTGAAATGGCGCGATCTCGGCTCACCGCAACCTCCGCCTCCTGGGTTCAGGCAATTCTCCTGCCTCAGCCTCCTGAGTAGCTGGGATTACAGGCATGTGCCACCATGCTCAGCTAATTTTTCTATTTCTAGTAGAGACGGGGTTTCACCATGTTGACCTGGATGGTCTCGATCTCTTGACCTCGTGATCCACCTGCCTCGGCCTCCCAAAGTGCTGGGATTACAGGCTTGAGCCACCGCGACTGGCTTGCACTGCAGTATTTTTATGGTGGAATTCTTTGCCTGTCTCCTCATGTTATGGCTTTGCATGGATCCTGGCCTCATACTTAGATCTTAAAGCACAGTAGAGAGCTAAACACAGGAAGTATTGCTTATACAAGTCACAGAGTGAGTAATGCTATGAAGAGAAAAAAATTCCATCAGGTGGTTTTTCTGGAATGTAATAATACAATTTCTATAGCTATATTAATTTTTTTAATGGTGCTTCTCCTAACTAGATGAGAAGGATTGGAGAGAAACAGCGGAAAGGAAAGAGTAAAGGTGGAGTCTCTAGTCTCCCATACTTCATTCCTAGGATTTATCTGAACATATGGCAGTAGAGTTTTTGTGTTTTTTGTTGTTTTTTTAATCTTGATTTTTAGAACTGACTAATTTGGTTTGAATCATCAGTGCAATTGAACCATGGTGAGGATGGAAATCCAGGGAGATGTGGGAATTATGACTACCATTGCCTTAGTAATTATTTTAACAGAGAAAGATAAGAAACAATCTTAAAATTGGAGAGAAATTGATATTGTATTGTTTGTGTGTTTGGTGCTGGAATGGGGCTTGCTTTTGACTTACAAACTTTTGACTTAGCCCACAAAGGTCAGAGAGGACAAAAAACTATGATGTTTGAACAGTTGTTTTGAGACCTTTGGAAAATCAATCTGTAATGAGTCTCATTCACAGAGAGCAGAGGTAAATCATTACAAAACATAAACAGTCACTTTGTCAGTAGTTTTAGCAAAAGACTTTTAGATGCAGAACTCAGGTGGTAACTATGCAAAACATGATATTCTTGGAATAACTGGTAGATAAACCTTCATATCAGAGATATTGCCAGCCATCTACATTTTACTTATCCTGCTTCTTTGGCTTGATTAACCGCCCTTGAAAACATTTGCTATACTTTTAATCTACTTGGAAAGAAAACATATCTCTTTGATCACATTTCTTGACAAATGTTTTTAATCAAATTCAGATCAAATTTCATGCAAAATATTAAAGTCATTAAAGACTTGGGTCTTTCCATTATGTTCTTTATACCTTGATCCAGATGTAATTCGTTTACTAGACTACAACTTTTGAATTCCACATCTTCGATATATTGCAGTGCAGCACATACATAATCGTTGAGAAAGTAGAAAGCAAAGACCTAACTGCATATTGTTTGAGCTACATTTACATAGCATGATCAGTTGTAATGTTTCTTGTTTTACTTTCTAAGTATGGCTTCCATTTCTCATTTATTTTAAGAAAAGTTATTCTGATTAACTCAGTTAAAAGAAAAATAGTACTCTGCCTCCAGATCGCCACTGAAAAACTCCTTGTTCATAATTTTGCCAAGCTATTCACAGCAAGAATCTGATAATCCCTCCATGGAGAACTGGAGGATTTATTTGTAGTGTTGATCTGTCATAATGTAACACTTCCAAATTCTTCTTAGTTAAACCATAAAGAGAAAGAAAGTCCAAACTCAATGAACAATCTATTCACATTTTCTGTTGTTATGGATGTCACTATTTAATGAGGAAAGGGGCATCCAGTTCTTGTTAAACTGTATCCTGAATAGTACTGTGTGGAACAAATGAAAAATAAGACATGCATTTCTGAGATTGATGCCAATTTTCCTGCTTCCCTTTTGTCTGGTTTGGTATGTTGAAATCTCAGTTAATGCTCTTGACAAGTATGTACACTTTCAGTTGCCAGCCAGGTCTTAACTTTCACAAAAGAACTACTGGAGAAATTCTGGACCTGAGACGGCTGCTGAGATAAAAGCCACCTTTCATTAAAAACGCCACTTCTCCCCTGTGTGTGGTGTGCCCTAACGTGCAGCAACACAATTACTAGAAGGTGATTCTGAAAGCAGAGGCAGAAAGAGAAAATTGCTGGATCTATGGTTGGCAGGACAGGGTTACATGAAGTTGGCCATACAATTGCAATCATGCTGGTAAGTCAATATGGGTTGCCATGGAGAGATGGCTATAAGAAGAAAAACAGATGGTGGTGGTCGTGGTGAAGACAAAGAAATAAAAGCCCCAAATCTCCTTCCAAGTAAAAGTTATATAGAATTCAGCAGTTTGGGGAAGAATGACATTGTGTATGCTTGGAAGGCTTATATTGCTATTTTTATCACTTTAGTGCAGAAATGCACTATTAAAATCATTACATTATTCACCTACTTCATTCCCAGGTCTAGATTGACCCCTTCTACTTCACTTGCCAAACCATTCCCCTTGTTTCATCAACTTGTGTCGATACCCACTTTATTTACTAACTCTATTACGATTTAAAGCAAGATTGCCCACTAAGTATTTTCACTGCAAGTTCTCTCAAAAAGTTTGTCTTTTTTTTTCTGAAGAAAAATACATGTCATTTAATACAGATATATTTTGCAGCCACAATATGCAAACCATTGTTATATTCCTTATTTATATGCTATGCTATACAAATATAAGCTGATCTAGGCCTTGGATTATTAAATCCTACAAATAGTTTTTCCCTCTAATGTTGACATGATAAAAATGAGTGTGTTCTATTTTTATGCTGAACACATTCTTCTTCTTTTTTTGGAGATAGAGTCTTGCTCTGTTCCCCAGGTTGGAGTGCAATGGTGCAATCTCGGCTCACTGCAACCTCCGCCTCCTGGATTCAAGCAATTCTCTTGCCTCAGTTTCCTGAGTAGCTGGGATTACAGGCACGCACCAACTTGCCCAGCTAATTTTTGTATTTTTTACTAGAAACAGGGTTTCACCATGTTGGCCAGGCTGGTCTTGAACACCTGACCTCAAGTGAACCACCCTCCTTGGCCTCCCAAAATGTTGAGACTACAGGCGTGAGCCACTGCTCCTGGGCCTGAAAACATTATTATCGATAAGTTTCTAAAAATGTACAATTTAATAATGGAAACTTAGACTTTAATCACTATTATAAGAGAGGATTTCTACTTTTACTTTTTCCAATGTTAAGCATTAGGGAACAATATCTCTTGATGGAAAACTAGATACATGCCATTTCTCACTTCACTTCAGAATACAGAGATGACATGTGTTAGGAGTTTCCTAATAAAGCACATTAGTGGGCCGGGTACAGTGGCTCATGCCTGTAATCCCAGCACTTTGGGAGGCCGAGGCAGGTGGATCACGAGGTCAAGAGATCAAGACCATCCTGGCCAACATGCTGAAACCCCATCTCTACTAAAAATACAAAAATTAGCTGGGCGTGGTGGCGTGTGCCTGTGGTTCCAGCTACTCGGGAGGCTGAGGCAGAAGAATCACTTGAACCCAGGAGGTGGAGGTTGCAGTGAGCCAAGATTGCGCCACTGCACTCCAGCCTGGAGACAGAGCAAGACTCCATCTCAAAAAAAACAAAAACAAAAACAAACAAAAAAAACACACATTAGGGAAATTTTGCTCCCTTTAAAAAATAGACACCTTTCTTTGTAATTCCATAGAGAGACATGTAATAGGGACAATATCTTACTTGAGATTAGAAACAACTATGGAAGACTTATGGCATCATGATAGAATAATTTTCTAAACATCACTACTGTTAAAATCAACTGTAGACATCAACTTTTTATTTTTAAAAAGTTTTTCTTACATCAATGAGCTAACAATAAAGCTAAGTAGTTCTGAACCTGAGCTTCAGTTTCCAACATTCAAAGAATGGGAATGAAGAGTCAAATCCTAAAGGAATACTCAAGCTGGGAGTCTCATAGAAGAATCTTTTAATAAAGTAGGAACCCCAAGCATCTATGACTTCAAAGTAAATTTGAACTAGATCTAACTCATTTCCAGAAGGTAAATCAAATTGTCTGCCTCTAGTCTTGGTACTAAGAGGAGAAACAGAAAGATTTCTCCTGCATATTCACAAAACTATGTCAATCTTCACATGAATTTATAAACTAAATTCACACCACTTGAGTAATTCGTAAAACATATAAGGAAGAATTTATTTTAAATGGTTCTAGGCTATTGGTACCTCAAGGCACCAGGCAAACACAGATGAAAATGAGAAAACAAATAAAATTCCTATCTGAGATTATTTAAATTTGAAACAAATCACAAATTTTCCCAAAGATATGCTTAACGATACTCCTGGTGTTGTTCATTAGATTTTTTTTTTCTTTTTTTTTTTTGAGATGGGGTCTCGCTCTTGTTACCCAGGCTGGAGTGCCATGGCGCGATCTCGGCTCACCACAACCTCTGCCTCCTGGGTTCAGGCAATTCTCCTGCCTCAGCCTCCTGAGTAGCTGGAATTACAGGCACACGCCACCACGCCCAGCTAATTTTTTGTATTTTTAGTAGAGACAGGGTTTCACCATATTGACCAGGATGGTCTCGATCTCTTGACCTCGTGATCCACCTGCCTCAGCCTCCCAAAGTGCTGGGATTACAGCCGCGAGCCACCGCGCCCGGCCTTGTTCGTTAAATTTCTAAACTTTCTCATCCTGCGTAACTGCCATTTTACACCAATTGACTTACTTCTCCCTACACCCCACTTCTACCCCTGGTAACTACCACTCACTCGCTGTTTCTATGTATGTGGCTTTTTTAGATTCTAAATATGTGATATTATGCAGTATTTTTCTTTTTCTGTTTGGTTTATTTCATTTGGCATAGTGCCCTCCAGGTTCATCTATTCTGTCACAAATGGCAAAATCCACACACACAAACACAAATACATGCACACACCTAGCTATGGGAGAAGATTGATATGTCATTTTGCTTTACTCTAGTAATTATTTCACTGTGCATATGTATGCCACAATGTCATTTTGTATACCTTAAATACATACAATACAAAAACTCCCAAAGATAAAATTTCAGAGAACTAAATTCACAATAAACAGTTCAGAATACGTAAAGAACCAATGTATCATCCATGTGAGGTGGTAGAGAAAACAAATAGCTGAATTAAATCTGCAAATATATCAGGCATAGAATATGAAATAAGTATAAGATAATATGCCTAAAAATAAAAGAGATTTGAAGTGAAGGAGCAAAATGACTACACGTATTTGAATAAAAAACAAAACAGAATTAATAGAATTAAGATATATTATTTTTTAAAGAAAACTAAATGGATAGAGTTAGCAGATTCAAAAGAATGAAAGAAAAAAGAGTGAATGGGAAAATATTGTTAAGGATATTATCAGAAGGTCGTATAGAAAAACAAGATTTAGAAAGTATAGGCAATTGAGAGACATGGGGATAGAATGAGAAGTTCTTTGTTACTTATTGGAGATTTAGTAGGAAAAAAAGACATACTAGGATAAATGTAAATGTTTGAAGAGGAAATGGGTGTGAATTTTTTAAAACAGATGAAAAGCACTAATCATCAAATTCCGGGAAGACTTAAAATTACCAAGAAAGATACATTTTTTAAAATTCCACACAAACAGATATTGTGGTAAATCTTCAAAACTTCAAGAACATAGAAATATTTTAAGATCTGATAGAGTAAAATAAAGGGGACAAATTTTTTTCAGAAGAAAACGCTTCTGTTAGCATCATGAGAATTAAGCATATTTTTAATATACAGAAAATAAAATATACTTAATGGGATATGTCTAAAACTATTTCAATAACATAAACATACCTCCAAGTGAAAAAAAAAAAGAAAAAATTTTCCACCAAGAGATCTTCATTTAACAAATTGGAAAGTATATTATTTAAAAAGAAAAATGTTTTTCAGAAAGAAGGTCTGAGAGACAAGAAGAAATGATGAACAAGAAAGTTGTATATATGTTGGTAAATCAGACACTAACATTGACTGAATAAAATAATAATGTCAATAGAATAGTATACATTAGAAAAGACCTATTTGAGGAATTATGGTGTTCTAAGGTTATTATTTTATCTTTGGAAGAAGTAAAAGATAATAATTCAAACATTGATAACATATATGTATGCAACCATTTGTAGGGTAACCAAATAAGGTAAATAACACATACATATTTGAAACAAATAAGGGGTGAAATGAAAATGGAAAAAAAAGAGATTAACTCAAAAGAAGAACAAAAAGTAGTAAAAAGAAGCTTAGAAATGGTTAATTAAAAAAAAACTAGGATAATAGAAACAAAACTAAATATATCATTAACCCAATAAACATAATTATACAAGAGTTGACTTAAAACACAAAGATTTCTCAGACAAGACTGAAAAATAAGTCTAGTCATATAATATATAGGAATATAGAAAGTATATAATTGAAAGTATGAAAAAGTTGCTATCAGATACTGAAGCAAAACAAAGTGATATAGCTATACCAGACATAATAGAATTTAAGGCAAAAAAATCAATATTATAATGGATAAACATAAAATATTAAATTTGTCAAAAAGTACAGCCATATTAAACTTAATTAATCTAAAACGTAATCAATATATAAAACAAAAATTGTAAAAGCTAAAAGATAATGCAAAAATCCACCATCTTTTGGACTACTTTAAAAAAATTTATTTATTATACTTTAAGTTCTGGGGTACATGTGCAGAATGTGCAGGTTTGTTACATAGATATACACATGCCATGGTGGTTTGCTGCATCCATCATCCATCGTCTACATAAGGTATTTCTCCTAATGCTATCCCTCCCCAATTCTCCCACACCCTGCTATCCCTCCCCTATCCCCTCACCCCCATCAGGCCCCAGTGTGTTACGTTCCCCTCCCTGTGTCCATGTGTTCTCATTGATCAACACCCACTTATGAGTGAGAACATTCAGTGTTTGGTTTTCTGTTCTTGTGTCAGTTGGCTGAGAATGATGGTTCCCAGCATCATCCATGTCCCTGCAAACCACATGACCTTATCCTTTTTTACGGCTGTATAGTATTCCATGGTATATATGTTCCACATTTTCTTTATCCATAATAACACTGATGGAACTTTGGATTGGTTCCAAATCTTTGCTATTTTGGACAGTGCCACAGTAAACATATGTGTGCATGTGTCTTTATAGAACAGGATTTCTAATCCTTTGGGTATATACCCAGTAATGGGATTGCTGAGTAAAATGGTATTTCTATTTCTAGATCCCTGAGGAATTGCCACACTGTCTTCCACAATGGTTGAACTAATTTATACTCCCACCAGCAGTGTAAAAGCTTCCTATTTCTCCACATCCTCTCCAGCATCTGTTGTCTCCTGATTTTTTAATGATCACCATTCTAACTGGCATGAGATGGTATCTCAGTGTGGTTTTGATTTGCATTTCTCTAATGACCAGTGATAATGAGCTTTTTTTTTAAAACCATTTCAGGGTAGTACAGAAACCTTATCTTACTTTACATCTATTTACCTCCCCACTTTTATAATATAATTGTTTTAAATATTTTCTCCACATATATTTGGAACCACAACAGATGGTATTATAAATTTTACTTCTACAATAACATATAATTTAGAAAGCTCAAGAGGAGAAATGAAACCTACTGTTTTATCCATATCTGTCATTCTTTCTGCTATCCTGTTGCTTCACAATTTCTTATTTGATCATTTTATTTCCATTTTGAGAACTCCCTTTAGCCTTTTTTTCAGAGTAAGTCTGCTGGCAACAAATTTTGTGAAGGACAAGTTTTTTTTTTTTTTTTCTTTTGTTTTGTTTTGTTTTGTTTTGTTTTTTTTTATCTGAGGCTGTCCTGATTTTTACTAATTCCTGAAGAATATTTTTGCAGAATATAGGATACTTGGTAAACAGTTTTATATTTTTTCCCAGGATTTGAGAAATATTTTGCTTTTCATTCTGGCTTCCATAATTTCTGATGATAAATATTTTGTCATGCATACTGTTCTCTCTGCAAGTAAGCTATTGTCTTTGGCTGCTATCAATATAAATTTATCTGTGTTTGAGATTCTGAAGTTTAATTATGATATATCTTGCCATGAATTTATTTGGGTTTATTCTTGTCAAGGTTTACTCAGCTTCTTGAATCTTTAGGTTTATTTCTCTTGCTAAATTTGGGGAATTTTCAGTCATTATTTCCTCAAGTATTTTTTAGCCTTAGCCTCTCTTCTTTCTTTCCAGATTCCAGTGAGAAATGTTAAATATGTTGTTACAATCCCACAGGCCTTTCGGTCTTTGTTCATTTTTTTCCGTCTATTTTCTGTATGTTGTTCATACTGAATAATTTTTATTATTTCATCTTCCAGTTCTTTTTTTTTTTTTTTTTTTGAGATGGAGTTTCACTCTTGTTGCCTCGACTGAAGTGCAATGGTATGATCTTGGTTCACTGAAACCTCCGTCTCCCAGATTCAAGCAATTCTTCTGTCTCAGCCTCCTAAATAGCTGGCATTATAGGTGCCCGTCATCACACCTGGCTAATTTTTGCATTTTTTAGTAGAGATGGGGTTTCACTGTGTTGGCCCGGATGGTCCTGAACTCCTGACCTCATGTAATCCACCCGCCTTTGGCCTCCCAAAAGGCGAGAGCCATCACTGAATCTTTTCTCTGTCCCCTCCTATATGTTGTAGATCCTATCTACTGAGCTTTAATTTCAGTTATCATAATTTCAAGTTCTATAATTTTTTATTCCTCATATCTCCTATTTCTTAGCTGAGACTTTTTATTTTTTGCTGAAGATCTTTAATTTCACATTTGTTTCAAGCCAGTTTGTGTGTGTGTGTGTGTGTGTGTGTGTGTGTGTGTGTGTGCGCGCGCGTATGTATTTGTATGTGGTGTTTGACTAGAGTACGGTGGTTACCGTCTAAAAGTTTTCTCTGTTGCTATGCTGCCCATTTCCTGTTCCTTTGCCTAAAGAGAGCAGGATTTGGAGGCAAGGGGCTTTTTTGTCTACACTCATTGACATTTCTGAGTTACCAATTTTACCTCTTCCAAAAATGGGATATATAAAGCAAAAAGAACACCCAGGGAAACCACCACCTCATCATTTCTCAGGTTGCTAGATACTTTACCTTCTTCTCTCCACTTTTTAGAGTTACTTTATGTTTATTGTATACATGATGGTTAAAGGTTTTAGATGTACTTAGCAAGAGGACTATAGAAAAGCATGGCTACTAAATCTTCCCGCAGGTGGAATTCTCTGTTTTTCGTTGAGTTTATTCATTATAAACTTGCTACTACAGATCAAAAAATCCATGAATGAGGCACAACTAAAAAGATATTTGTAAAAACACTTTACAAACTCCAATATTTAAGCAATGTAGGAATTAATCTAAACCTTCATGGAGAGGCCATACTGTGTGTAAAAATCTGAAGGGGGTCCTCATGCTGGTTCCAATAACAGGTGTATTTCTTCACTGTGTTAGGTGTTTCTTTAAATCTCTGTAAAATGAGGGCAAAAACACCCACTTCACAGGGTTTCTAAATTAGGATTAATGGGCTACTATATGTAATGCCAACCACAAAGTAATGATGGGCAAATACTAACTCTTCTTCCCCAGCTTTATCAGAAATGGAAATAGATTTGTAAACACAGGACTCTATTTTACTTTAAAATATGAGGCTTGTTGAAACATAGGTCATAGCATTGTAAATATGTGTTTCTGTAATGTTAACAATACTTTCAGCTGAAGTATGAAACAGTAATTAATTACACTTGTTGCATATAAATCATCAGAAAAGGCATTATTCCTATAAAGAAACTTACAAATATGGATTCTGACTGGAAGCAAGAATGAGGGTGTGGCTGAGATAAAAGCTCAGGGTATTCACCGTGTATCTCCATATGGCACCTGCATCACAGGTCCAGAACTTAACACGTAGATAGTTTCCTGTCACTAGCAGAAAGCTGAGAGACAGAGCATTTGATAGCTTCTGTTTTATTTAGCCTCTTTATACACTTACATTCTTTAAAAAACCTGAAAACTAAGAAGCTAATCAAGCTTTACTGGTCCTTCAAGAAACATTCCAACCACCACAGAGTATGAGCGCATGATGAAGAGAAATGAGTGTCCCTTGAGAGTTGTTTAAAAGAGTTTGTCCCTCGAGATGTTGAAGAATAAAAACACCCACATAAGGTTGATAAAGACCATTCACCAAGTTAGGTCACAGCTATCCATTAATGGTAAGTGTGAAGAAGAAAAAAATAAAATGCAGTGTTACACCAGAAACACCTAATCTTTGTCTAATGTTTTCATTAGTCCTACAACCAAAGACACATTCTGTTGTCAGTGGTTTACTGCAACTGTCAGTGGTTTACCTTTTCCAGGATATGAACAGAAATAGGGTACTCAAGGAGCTGCTACATAATAAATTTAGAATAGCAGAAGAAAAGGCAAAAGGAAAGATAAATAGTTGATGGTATTAACCTAGTTTAACATCATCAACTGTGCCTTACGCAAGTGTTTATTGTACATTCTGACGTTCAGATGAGGAATCACTTATCTATAGCATAAGTACTTTCACATGACAAGGTTTTTTTCTAAATATTATTTTCTAAAGAGGAAACAATTTCATTTTCAAGTAAAATGTCTTGTTCTTGCTGAAAATGTATACTTTAAAGAGATTTTTTAAAAGAAGAACTTCTTGCAGGTCATCTCTACCACACATAAAAATGAGAAAATGTTCTTAAAAAACTTTTGGCCCATAACCCTGTCTTCTGTCATCTCATGCTGGGTTGCCATTTATGTAAAACCACCATGGGAGTCTTAAATGCCATGGTAGCTGTGTTCCTGCCAGCTTGTTTGTGGGATTGTGTGGGTCACCCATACTAGGGGTTCAACTTTAGTGCTCTTAGATTCATGATGACTCCACTGGAGGGTTGAAATTCAATCTCCAGTCACTGTTCTGTAACAAATTGGTACGTTGGGCTTTTGCTAAAATAGCTTCCTTATTCATAGCTTGAGCTATGTGTGAACTATAACTGCATTCTTTAAGGTTGCCTTTTGCATGGGAGTTATAAAGAAGAGGTGTTAGATTGGGGGACAATTGTTTGGAAGAGGAAGGATACTTAGAAGCTAAATTAAATGATGAAATCACCCTCTTTGAGATCAAGGAATATCCTTGAGCAATATTAACAGATTATTCCCTTTTGCCTACTTTTTGTGACATTCTTACCTAGAACATTATTGAGTTAGTATAAGGCAAGAAAGGAGAGTATCTATTCCCTAATTTTTATAGCATGATTTATTTTATGTCTATATCAGTGTCTTTAGTGCTACTTGAAAACAAATATAAAAACCCTTCACTTAGCAAAAACCTATTAGTAAAATGTAAGATTATTCCTTAAATGTGTACCACCAAAGGAAATATTTCAAAAGTTTACTTAATTATAAGAATCAAATTTCCCAGAGTTAAACACCATAGCTTGAAACTCTTTGTATTTAGTTAAGCTAACTGGGTTGATATAAGAGAGGCAATGATCACAGTAATCTCTGACAGCTAATAACTCGTAAGTTATTTTTAGCAGGCTTTAGGTTTCTTTACAGGATGTTTTGACCCAATCTTCACCTATTGTTTGAATTATTCTAATTGTATTTGGTTTAATGTACATTAAGAAAATGCTTGACTTCTCCATGCACACATTGACAGATGGGGAGGAGAGAGCTTCCAAACCTAGTGTAGAGCTCTGCAGAGAATTTCAGAACTCCTTGCTTTGAGGCACTGAAGTGCACAATCATCAGGCAAATCATACACACTAGGTGTTAATTTGCCTTAAATCAAAGGACAGAGAAAACCCACAGAGGGACTCTAGTCTGATACTGTGTACGACCTTCCACAGGGATTCAAACACATTAGCTTCAAAACTGTGAATTTCTTCCCTGCTTTCAATGATTGTAGCAATAGTCATCCAGCAGGTTTTCTTGGTCAGTGTGAAGACTTAAGCAGAACTGACCTATTTTATTTGTTACTTCACACAAGCAATTGACCTTTAGATGCTAATTTTTAAAATAATTCCACAAGGTCCCTCTCTAAATCCCTTTGGCCATGGTTTGAGTTCACATCCATGTGATCTCTCACCTGCTCATCGCAATAGCTTCTGCCTTGCTCCCTACTTTACACATAAGCCTTACCCTCAACCTCACTATCACCTCACCCTCATTACAGAGCAAGATCCAAACAGCTCCAAACCTGACAGAGGTGTTTTTAAAGAACAATGCTGTTTATGAAACTTCTTTATGCAAGAAATAAACCCTTCAATGGTTTCCCAGTACCTGCAAGGTAAATTCCAAAGTCTTTAACGAGGTACACCATACTTTTCTTTTCCCCTTGTGAGGCACCTTCCACCATACGTACTCTACACAGGAGTTGTACAAATTCCAGTTCTTGACTTGCCCATTTGTAGGTTGGAAAAATCAATTTAGTTGGTCTAGGCTAGCATTATGCAATTAAATATAATAAAATAGAACAGGACTGGGCGCAGTGGCTCACACCTGTACTCCCAGCACTTTGGGAGGTGGAAGTGGGCGGATCACGAGGTCAGGAGATCAAGACCACCCTAGCTAACATGGTGAAACCTCATATCTACTAAAAATACAAAAAAAAAATTGCCGGGTGCACCTGTAGTCCCAGCAACTCAGAAGACTGAGGCAGGAAAATAGCTTGAACACAGGAGGCAGAGGTTGCAGAACTGAGGTCACGCCACTGCACTCCAGCCTGGGTGACAGAGCAAGACTCTGTCTCAAATAAATAAATAAATAAGAACAAAACAGACCAGGTTATATCACACATAATGAAATTAACTATTGCTTCTTGATATTTTCTTTCAGTACATGTGTGGTAAAATGTATTACCTATTGTGAGTGGAGGTAAAACGTACAAACACACACACACAGGGAGAAAAATCTCTTTTTAACACAGATAATTTGTGTTTGTTGACTAAAATATTTTTTAAAATTGGAATAGCAATAATTTTTAAACAACCAATATTTTACTATTCAGAGGTAATTTAGATATATGAATTTATTATTGTATGTTTCCACATGCACATCTATACACATACATGATTTATAGGGATTACTACACAAGATTTCATATACTTGGAAAGATTTCAAAATACTTGTTGATTTAATGAATAAATATAAATTTCATGTTATTAAGTAGAATCCCATTATACATAAACATGATTTTTTCCTACATAAGATATTGTGATCAGATTTTTATATCAATACATATTGGATATACACTATTTTATGAGTATTTAGTATCTTATTTTTTGGATATATCAACTGGTACTTTTACTATCTTATAATATTAGACATTTAATTTCCAGTCACTCCATTATAAACATCATTTTTGTATCATTATATAAGACCAAACATGTCCATATGCATGTAGGTACCAATATATATGTATGTATATAGGTATACATATGCACACATGTGTGTGTATTGTGTGTTTTTACGAAAGTGCTGTGCATGGATTTAAATGCCTTATGTATATTAACTAATTTCATTACCAAAACAACAACTAAAGTTTCTATTATTTTCCTGATTTTGCAGAGGGGGAACCAAGGCACGGAGTTTAAGAATATTGCTCAGGATCACATGTTAGTATAAATGGCAGAGCCAGGATTTGAAATCAAATGGTCTGGCCCAAGAGTCTGAGTATCTACCGCTACATCGTGTTGCCTCTACAACTTCTGCGGTTAAGATAAAGACTTGAAAGTCGACTTGAATTCAGTGAAGTTAAAATTGAATATAGATGCTACTTCACTTGTGATGGGGTTATGTCCTGATAAACCCATTGTAAACTGGATATATGGAAAGTCAAAAATGCACTTAATACACCAAACCTCCTGAGTGGTATAATTTATCCTAGCCTCTCTTAAATGTCCTCACATTAAGCACTTAAATTAGCCTACAGTTGGGCAAAATCAGCTAACAGAAAGCTTATTTTATAATAGAGTATTGAATATCTTATAATTTATTGAATATACATACTGAAAATGAAAAACATAATAGTTATATAGGTACTCAAAGTATACTTTCTGTGAGTGCTTGTTGCTTTTGCACCATTGTAAAGTCAAAAAATTCAAAGTCAAACCATCACCCTTGTAAGCCAGAGGCACATCAGACACTGCATGGCTCATGAAAATGCTTTGTTCTACCTTTATTTTTAATTGTTCTGCCCCCACCCTTTTCTGCTGGAATACCTTATGCCTTAAGAATAGTGTTCAACAGCAGCCTCCTTGTAAAGGTATCTTGAATATGCTTTTCTTGTCAGCAGAGGTTAAACACCTTTACTCTTTGTTCCTTTGGCTTTTGGGACATTCCTTTACTATAGCATATATAATATTTTATTATAAATGTTTCATCTATGCCTGTCTTCTCCATTAGAGTAAGAACTAGCTCCTTCAGACCAATAATTCTGCCATTCACCTTTATACTCTTAGTGCTTACTTCGTAATTGTTAAATTGTAGTTGTTGAATAAATGAATGAGTGAACAAAAGAAAGAAAAAAATTAATGGCTTTACATTTGTGAAACTGAATCTAAAAGAAAATACTGAATTACATTCTAATGGTTGGAGCAGAAGCATTTAAAATTTTTTTTGATGCTTTCATTGCCATCTTTCCACATTACATTAATCGTGTATGTTAAATCTTTCTCTTCATTTAGTCCTCTGTTATCATGTGGTTTTCATAATGCCTGTCACCACAAAACATACCGTACCCTGGACTCCAGAGACAACAGCTCCAACTTTTTTTCAATTGATTCATCTTTAAAGAGTCAGAGTATCTTGAATTTGATTATGTCAGTAGAGTGGCTTGATAATAAAAGTCACTGCGTAAGGGCTAAATGTTACCATTGATCATTAAGTATCACTAGATATAGCTCAAATGATTTTCCTTAGTATAGATATGAAAGTGACTTTTCTAGGCAAAGAAAAGGAATTTGTTCATAATATTAAACGGGTTATTACTAGTATATAATATATATATACTCTAGGATATATACTGGAAATCTTTATCTTTTTCTTTGTATTATGCCTTGTGGATATAGCTTTATAAGTACTTTCGCAGAGTTAAGGCTATATTTCATTACAAATCAAAATGCTTATACCTGTATTATAAATTTTTAACTATAATGCTACTTCAATGAATTTTTCTGTAAAGAAGCCTTCCAATGGATGCAGGATGCTGTGGGAGAAGTCCTGGTCACCTCAGTAATGGGGTTGGTCCAAGCAGAAGTGGAATAGAAAGTAACATTAGCACAGATGTGGTTTGCTGGAGTTGGGAGGAGAAAAGGGGAGACTCAAAATTCTTCCTAGACTGGTGAGGGCTGGGCTGAAATGTGCATACATGCCCACTAGCAGACAGGGTACCATTATCAAGGGAACTCCAAATTGACAGAGAAAGAAGCAACAACTGTGTGGTAGGCAGAATATTGGTCTCAAAGATGTCCATGTCCCAGCCACTGGAATGTGTTGATATTTTACTTTCATGGCAAAAGAGAATTCATGTCACCGATGGAATTAAGTATTTAGCTGTTCTTGAAAGATTTTCCTAAATTATCCAAAAGGGCTCCATGTAATGACAAAGGTCTTTATAAGTGGAAGGAGGAGGAGACAGGTGAGAAGGAACAGAGTGATGATAGCATGAGGACTCAACCCACTGTGGCTGGCTTTGAAGATGGAGGAAGAGGCCCACCTATCAAGGGAAAGGGAGGTAGGCAGCTTCTAGAAGCTGGAAAATTTAAGAAAAGGAAGTCTCCCATAGGACCCCCAGGAGGAATACAGCCCTTCTGATTCCTTGATTTTAGCCCATGCTGTTTTAGATTCTGAACTACAAAAGATAATAAAGTCACGTAAGTTTTGGTAATTTGTTACAGCACTGGAATAATAACAGGAAATAAATACACTGCTGTTTCTACTTACTGAATGCTATCTATGTTTTTGATGTGCATATCTTAATATTTAGCAGCAAATTTTACTGTTACCTGCTTTTGATAAATTGAAGGTTGAATAAGGTAGCACAGCTAATAAGTTTCTGAAAAGTACAACTTGCCTCTTGTAAAGGCTTGAGGCCCCATCTAGGCCCCAATTAGATATGGGTGGGGTGAAGAAGAAAGAGGACTAAGTCATGAAACACAGAATCATGCTTCCTATATTATTTCTTACATTTTATGATAAAGCTTACTTCCGAATTTAACCTCATTAAGCAGTGTTCATATTGATTGCATAATTTCAGAGTGGTATGGTCAGAGCATAAACGTACTACGTCCCAGTTCTGAGGCTGATTATTTGATCATTCTGAGTCTCTTCCTATATCCAACATGGTTAATAATACTTTTCCTACTTTGTTAGCATCAAATTAGATTAATAAATATTAAAAAATGAAGTGACAAATAGTGTCATATCCATAGTATACCATTTTGTAGGCCTTAGAACATTTCTTTGTACTGGCCTTTTTCTGACATATTGAAAAATTTGTGAAATCGTTTTTACTCCACCGGTTGATATGCTGAGTCAGTGCACAAGAAAAACAAAAGACTTTCCTGAGTTAATTTGTGATACATAGATGTCCTTCACATGTACGTTTTCAGTTCATCAGCTTCCATAAATCTGACTATTTGCAATGTAATATTCGTTCCTTTTTTAATAGAAAACTTTCCTTAAGATGTGATCCACAGTTCCTTATCTCTTAAAAAGAATAGGTTTGCAGCATAATGTGTAACTATTTTCTGAGATCCTATACTGTTTACCTGACCAAGTAGTTTACATCTTTATTATTGAATTTTAAGGATAGGAAATGTCTATTTGACTTCCTTGAGATATAGGGACTCAAAAATGTATAAACAGAATTCAAGTAGCCTTTTCAAATATTCTGCAGACAATTCTTTCACCTAGAAGAGCTAGTGCAAGGAACAACTTAGCCAATCACACTTGACATTAAGGAAAGTACCTCTTTCTCTTAGCATGCGCATTTCTACCTTGCCTAAGTACATAAGCACTAGTGACCATTCAGGCCACCAGGGATGGTACCAAAAGCTAAATAATAGAAAAAGGAGGTGATGTATTAGACTGTAACTGTCTTTGTAGGTTGAACTGCATCACAAGCATTAACAATATAGAATTCCTAGATCCATCTCAAAGTCTGTGTTCATCCTAATGCTTATTCACCTGGCTGTAAACACATGGAAACTTCTCCAGAATAGCCTTGCTCTAGCATAGCAGCAAGTCTCTACATTATTAGGACTGTTTGTGGTATGAAATGATGAAGTAGGATCATGATACAAATGCTGTTTTTTTTTCCATAGCCCTGAAAATAATACTCTGAAGTTACAGTTTAAAATATAAGACTGTACTTGGCCTAACCCATGCTGATGTACACAGAAGTTGGGCTTCATCAACCTTAGGCATGAAAAGTCCCTTGGGAATTGAGTAGATAAGAGATTTTAGAGCAAAGAAAGTATTGTGGATCTGGGGCCTACATGAAATTTCCAGACATAAAGAAGACTACTTCAGGCTGGGCAGGGTGGCTCATGCCTGTAATTTCAACAGTTTGGGAAGACAAGGTGGGTAGATCATTTGAGGCCAGGAGTTTAAGACCAGACTGGCCAACATGAGGAAACCCCTTTCTACTAAAAATACAAAATTTAGCCAGGGATGGTGGCTCATGTCTGTAGTCCCAGCTATTTGGGAGGCTGAGGCAGGAGAATCACTTGAAATCGGGAGGCAGAGGTTGCAGTGAGTTGAGACTGCAACACTGCACTCCAGCCTGGGTGGTAGAGTGAGATTCTATCTGCAAAAAAACAAAACAAACAACAACAACAACAAAAAGTCTACTTCAGTAACCCAAGACTTGAAATGGCCTAAGAAATACCAATTTAGCTAATAAGAATGATACTTAGAGCTTTTAGAACTCCACTTTAAGGAAAGCATTGATTCTTCATGTTTATGAAATATTTATCACATGAATTCCCAGGCTAGAGACTATACACAAGAGAGTGGTAGTCATACAGTGCATTTTAATTTATTTTGTGAAACGATGGTTTGGTCAAATGCTTTCTTATGATTCTGCCAATATGTTTGACCCTGTTTTAATCTTTTTCATTGTGTCTATCTTTAGTGAACAGGGAAAAAATCCAAGTGAAATTAGAGTAAAAGGCAGCTCACTTTTCTTATTGTGAAGTTGAATCTCCAGGGGCACTCACACCACAACAATGAGCCTTCTTTCTTAACTCTTGTTTGGGCAGAATCTTATCCTATAGACCAATTTGGTCTATCCAAGTTTATCCAAATGCCAAGGAACATGTTTGGTCACCTGAAGTTTTCATAGCTCTTTAGTTTTAAGTGTAAATTAATTTTTAAAATTAAGATATTGTTATGAACAATTAAGCAGAATACCACGTGAAGCATTAATCATCACACGTGGGTGCATTAGTCTGTTTGTACGCTGTTCACAAAAACATACTCGAGACTAGGCAATTTACAAAGAAAAGAGGTTTATTGGACTTGCAGTTCCACATGGCTGAGAAGGTGAAAGACACATTTCACATGGTGGCAGACAAGAGAAGAGAGCTTGGGGAGGGAACCTCCCATTTTTAAAACCATCAGATCTCATGAGACTTATTCACTATTGTGAGAATAGCACAGGAAAGACCTGCCCCTGTGATTCAAACGTCTCTCACCAGGTCCCTCCCATAACATATGGAAATTATAGGAGCTACAAGATGAGATGTGGGTGGGGACACAGGGTCAAACCATATCATTTCACCCCTTAGCCCTCCCCAATCTCATAGCTTCACATTTCAAAACCAATCATGCCTTCCCAACAGTCCCCCAAAGTCTCAACTCATTTCAGCATTAACACAAAAGTCCACAGTCCAAAGTTTCACCTGAGACAATGCATGTTCCTTCTGTCTATGAGCCAGTAAAACCAAAAGCGAGTTAGCTACTTCGTAGGTACGATGGGGATACAGGGATTGGGGCAAATACGGCTGTTCCAAATGGGAGAAATTGGTGAAAACAAAGGGGCTACGGGCCCCATGCAAGTACAAAATCCAGCAGAGCAGTCAAATCTTCAAAGTTCCAAATGATCTTCTTTGACTCCATGTCTCATATCCAGGCCACACTGATAGAAGAAGTTGGTTGCCATGGTCTTGGGCAGCTCCGCCCCTCTGGCTTTGCAGGGTACAGCCTCCCTCCCAGCTGCTTTCATGGGCTAGTGTTGAGTGTCTGTGATTTTCCCAGGCACATAGTGCAAGCTGTTGGTGGATCTACCATTCTGGAGTCTGGAGGATGGTGGCCCTCTTGTCACAACTCCACTAGGTAGTGCCCCAGTGGGACTCTGCGTGGAAGCTCCAACCCCACATTTCCCTTTCACACTGCCCCAGCAGAGGTTCTCCATGAGGGTCTTGCCCCTGCAGCAAACTTCTGTTGGGCGTTCAGGCATTTCCTTACATCTTCTGAAATCCAGACGGAAGTTTCAAACCCCAATTCTTGACTTCCATGAACCTGCAGCCTCAACAGCACATCGAAGCTGCCAGGCGTTGGGGCTTGCACCCACTAAAGCCTTGTCCCAAGCTCTATGTTGGCCCCTTTTGACTCAGCTGGAGCAACTGGGACATAGGGTACCAAGTCCCTAGGCTGCACACAGCATAGGAACCCTGGGGCTATTTTCCTCCTAGGCTTCTGGGCCTGTGATTGGAGGGGCTGCCATGAAGGCCTCTGACATGCTCTGGAGGCATTTTCCCCATTGTCTTGGGAATTAACATTCAGCTTTTCGTTACTTATGCAATTTCTGTAGCTGGCTTGAATTTCACCTCAGAAAATGAGATTTTCTTTTTTATCGTTTTATCAGGCTGCAAATTTTCCAAACTTCTATGTTCTGTTTCCCTTTCAAAACTAAATGCCTTTAACAGTACCCAAGTCACCTCTTGAACGCTTTGCTGCTTAGACCTTTCCTCCACCAGATACCCTAAATAATGTCTCTCAAGTTCAAAGTTTCACAAATCTCTAGGGCAGGGACAAAATGCTGCCAGTCTCTTTGCTAAAACATAACAAGAGTCACCTTTGCCTCAGTTCCCAACAAATTCCGCATCTCCATCTGAGACCACCTTAGCCTGGACCTTATTATTTATATCACTATCAGTATTTTTGTCAAAACCTTTCAGCAAGTCTCCAGGGAGTTCCAAACTTTCCCACATTTTCCCACCTTCTTTTGAGCCCTCCAAGCTGTTCCAACCTCTGCCTGTTACCCAGTTTCAAAGTTGCTTCCACATTTTTGAGTATATTTTCAGCAATACCTTACTCTACTGGTACCAATGTACTGTATTAGTCTGTTTTCACAGTTCCGATAATGACATACCTGAGACTAGGCAACTTACAAAGAAAAGAAGTTTATAGGATTTATAGTTCCACATGGCTGGGGAGGCCTCACAATCATGGCTGAAGGTGAAAGGCACATTTCACATGGCAGCAGACAAGAGAGCTTGTGTAGAGAACCTCCCCTTTTTAAAACCTTCAGTTTTTGTGAGACTTATTCACTATCATGAGAAGAACACAGGAAAGACCTGCCCCCATGATTCAGTGATCTCCCACTGGGTTCCTCTCACAACATTTGGGAATTATAGGAGCCACATTGGATAGGGACACAGAGTCAAATCATATCAATGGGTCAATAAGAAACATTGTATTTTAAAGGTACTCCTATTTGTCTCTATATACATTGCTTGAGCATGAAATAAGCAAGCAGGGACATTTACTGAGTTGCCAGAAGTATAGGTGGCTAATGTGGGGTATGGCTAATGATTCACAGATTTATGGGAAATGTTAATTTCACCTTGGAGCCTCATAAGAAAACACATGACCCGGCAGGAAGTATTTCAAAACGTGCTCCTTCCTCTTTGCCATAACATACAGAATATAGACGCGTAACATTCAGCCTATCCCAACCTCTCTTAGATATACTTTATATGGTCAAATAACACAAATATTTTGTTCAATAACCATGTTGAAGACTCTCAAGCTTTTTACAATTTGATTCTTAAAAGTATAATCTAATATAACAGTTATAATGACTGTGGAATATTCTTTATGCAACACCTAGCATGAGCTAGGGTTGCATTTCTCAACTGCAGCTCCAGTGTTTCCTTTGCTGTGCCACTCAAGAAGACTTTCAATGGTTTCTTCAGATTTACATTAAAATCATGTCCCATTTTAATTTTTTGGTATTTTTTGAACCATGCTTTCCTTATGTATCTGATTTGGTTTCTTCTCCTTCTTACTTCCCTCCTCCCCACCTTCTTTCTTTCTTGCCTTCCTTTCTTCCTTTTTATTAAGATCCTGATTGCCTTTACTTGGTAACTTTTTATTAAAGGATAGATATTTATTTTCATCATATTTTTATAGTGTACAGACTTTTACCTACTTTAGCTTTCTTTCAGAAATAATTCCATTGTTCTTTTTTTAATATCTGTGCTTTTCTAGTTTTACTTTCTTTTGTTTATTCTTTTTAAGCTTTTAATTTTTAATTTTGTGGGCACGAAGTAGGTGTATATATTTATGGAGTACATGAGATTTTATGATACAGGCATGCAATGTGTGATAATCACATCAAGATAAATGGGGTTTTCATCATCTCAAGCATTCATTCTTGGTGTTACAAACAATCTATACTTCTTTAGCTATTTTAAGATGTAAAATTAAATTATTATTGACTATAGTCAGCCTGTTATATTATCAAATACTAGACCTTGTTCATTCTATTGTTTGTACTCTTTAACCTCTCCACTTCCTCCAACCCCCATTACCCTTCTCAGCCTCTGATAACTATCATTCTGCTCTATGATTCTGTGAGTTCAGTTGTTTAATGTTTAGCTCCACATTTAAGTGAGAACATGTGAAGTTTATCTTTCTGTGCCTGGCTTATTTCACTTAACATAATGATCTCTGGTTCCATCCATGTTCTGGCAAATGACAGAATCTTATTCCTTTTATGGTTAAATAGTACTCCATTGTGTATATTTGCCACATTTTCTTTATCCTTTCATCTGTTAAGGACAGAGGTTGCTTCCAAATCTTGGCTACTGTGAACAGTGCTGCATTAAACATGGGAGTACAGATGTCATTTGATATACTGATTTTCTTTCTTTGAGGTATAAACCTAGAAGTGAGATTGCTGGATCATATGGTAGTTCTATTTTTAGTTTTTTGAGGAGCTTCAAACTGTTCTCCATAGTGCTTGTAATGATTTACACTTCCACCAATAGTGTACAGGGTTTCCCTTTTCTCCACATCCTCGCCAGCATTTGCTATTGCCTGTCTTTTGGATATAAGACATTTTAACTGGGGTGAGATCATATCTTATTGTAGAGTTGGCTTGCATTTTTCTGACAATCCATAATGTTGAGCACCTTTTTATATACCTGTTGGCCATTTGTATGTCTTCTTTTGAGAAGTAGCTCAAAAACCATATGATCATTTCAATTAATGCTGAATAAGCATTTGATAAAATTCAACATCCCTTCATTATAAAAACCTTAAAAAAAAACTGGATATATTACCTCAACATATAAAAGCCATATACAACAGACCCACAGCTAATATCATATTGAATGGAGAGAAACTGAAAGTCTTTTCTCTAAAATCTGGAACTCAACAAGGATGCCCACTTTCATTACTGTTTTTCAGAATACTACCAGAAGTATGAACTAGAGCAATCAGTTAAGAAAAAGAAATAGAGGGCATCCAAATTGGAAGGGAAGAAGTCAAATTAGCCTTGTTTGCAGATGATATGATTTTATATTTAGGAAAACCTAAAGACTCCACCAAAAATATAAGAACTAATAAATTTAGTAAAGTTGCAGGATACAAAATCGACATACAAAAATCAGTAGCATTTCTGTATACCAACAGCAAGCAATCTAAAAAAGAAACCTGGAAAGTAATCCCATTTATAATAGCTACAAACAAAAATAAATCCCTGGGAATTAACCAAAAACGTGTAAGAGCTCTGCAACAAAAACTATAAAACACTGATGAAATAAATTGTAAGAGGACACCAGAAGGAAAGATACTCCATGTCTATGGATTGGAAGAATCAGTATTGTTAAAATGTAACCAAGGCAAATGGAACCAACACTAACCAAGGCAATCCACAGATTCAATGTAATCTCTACCAAAATACCAATGACATGCTTCACAGAAATAGAACAATCTTAAAATTATATGAAATCACAAAAGATCTAGAATAGTGAAAGCTGTCCTTAACAAAAATAACAAAATTGGAGGAATCACAATACCTGACTTCAAATTATACTACAGAGCTATAGTATCTGAAACAGCATGATACTGGCATAAAAAACAGACACCTAGACCAGTGGAACAGCATAGAGAACCCAGAAATAAATCCATATATTTACAGTTAACTCATTTTTTTTTTTTTTTTTTTTTTTTTTTTTTTTTTTTTTTTTTGAGACGGAGTTTCGCTCTTGTTACCCAGGCTGGAGTGCAATGGCGCGATCTCGGCTCACCGCAACCTCCGCCTCCTGGGTTCAGGCAATTCTCCTGCCTCAGCCTCCTGAGTAGCTGGGATTACAGGCACGCACCACCATGCCCAGCTAATTTTTTGTATTTTTTTTAGTAGAGACGGGGTTTCACCATGTTGACCAGGATGGTCTCGATCTCTTGACCTCGTGATCCACCCACCTCGGCCTCCCAAAGTGCTGGGATTACAGGCTTGAGCCACCGCGCCCGGCCCAGTTAACTCATTTTTGACAAAGATGCCAAAGCCATACATTAGGGAAATGACAATCTTTTCAATAAATGGGTCTGGGGAAACTGAATATCCATATGCAGAAGAATGAATCTGGACTCTAATCACTTGCCACATTCAAAAATTAAATTAAAATAGACTTAAGGCTTAAATCTTTTTTAAAAAAATTTTTTATTGCGTTTTAGGTTTGGGGGTACATTTGAAGGACATGCAAGATTGTTGCATAGGTACACACATGGCAGTGTGATTTGCTGCCTTCCTCCCCCTCACCTATATCTGTCATTTCTCCCCATGCTATCTCTCCCCACCTCCTGACCTCCCGTCCCTCCCCCATTTCCCCCCAATGGACCCCAGTGTGTAGTGCTCCCTTCCCTGTGTCCATGTGTTCTCATTGTTCAACACCCGCCTCAAACTGTAAAACTACTAGGATGGAACATTGGGGAAACTCTAGGTTGACTGGACAAAGATTTGTTTAGTAATACCCACAAACACAGGCAACCAAACCACAAATTGAAAAATGGGATCACATCAAATTAAAAAGCTTCTGCACAGCATAGGGAACAGCCAACAAAGTGAAGAGACAACCCACAGAATGGGAGAAAAACATTTGCAAACTCTCCATCTGACAAGCGGTTAATAATCAGAATATATAAGAAACTCAAACATCTCTATCAAAAATATCTAATAATCTGATCAAAAAATGGGGAAAAGATGCATTTTTCTTTGGGTCTGTTTATTTCACATTCTCTGGAACATCTTACTGCCTTTATATTTTCTTTATTTCTCTACCTTTATTTAAACTCAAGTTCTGTAGAGGTCTCATTCATTCTGTTTGCTTGGGCATCTCTGCAGATACCCTCTTTCAGCCCTCTACCCTTTCTTGTATTTATGCTACATTATAATTTGGCAACTTCCTTCCCCTGCTCTCCTGAATCACAACCACTGTTTTCTAGGTGCCATATGCAGTGGTGTGCAGGTAAAAGTTTAACATAGGTTCTTGAAACATACATACAAACAAATTCTAATTTTCAGCATTTTCTGATTTCCATTTTGCAAATATTCCCATCATGGCAGACATCAAGTTCCCAACTTGAGATCATGACCATAGAATAGGGAAGAGATGCCTGCTGCCCACCCCACCTCCACCAAGGCCAGCATCTTCCCAACACCACAGATTAGAGCCATTTTAATAGAGATATTTCTAAAGAACAGTCATCCTTTTTCTGACTCAACAAAGCAACTTGGATATAATTTCATCTTATTTGGGGTCTCTTGGTCATTATTATAAACAAAACAGTCAAGGGCAAAAAGTGGTTTCTCAAGAGATTCTCACATTTAGAGAGAAGATATTAGCCAGTAAACTAAATGGCTAATTAATTTAAAATGGAAGTTAGATGAAATAATTAAGTGAAAAGTACAATGGTATTTTATTTTTGAAGTCTTTGCTGTTGTTAGTTAGCTTTTTAAATGTATAATACTCAAATCTAGTTTTCACAGTTTGTATAGTTGGTATAGCTGCCCTTCTCCGTATTCTTGATATGCTCCTCTCTGTTTTTCAAGCCTTTTTATTTGTGCTCTTATTTCTTCCCACCTCAATTAATTTTTTAAGTTCTCAGGAAATAAATATTAATAAACAGAGAGAGTGCCTTGAATGTAAAATGCATGTTTTCTCATAAGTGGCATTAATTTGGCTTCTCTTTCATTACCTGTGTTTTCTTTAATATTGTAAAAGAGAATGCTCTCTATGCATCTTCTGACAGAAAAGAAAATGAGTTTTTTTCTATTTGAAAAGTTCACTTTAAAGGTTTTTGTCATGCACAACTGCTTTAAACTAGTGTTGTTTTTCACAATGAATTGCCCGTAGCTGCTCTTCAGTGTTTTTTTTTCTTTTCTTTTTCTTTTTTTTTTTTTGGTATTTTAGTTATGTTTAGACATTTAAAAAATACATATTTGTATCACTGATGGACCAATAAATAAAATGCTGCATAGAAAGGTTGAGAGAAACTGATTTTTAGGGAAAGGTTCCTGGGGACTAATTAGAGTCACAAGCAGAGACAAGCAGGAGATTGAAAACACTGTGCTGCCTCTTACCTTGCTCTGATATTCTACATTTTAGCCATTTCTGGACATTGATGGATTCAGGAGATGAATCCTGAATGAATCCTGATTCATACCACTCCGTGATCAGGAAATACCCGTGAAATGACTGTCGATCTGATGTGGTTGTCTTTAGGGTTTTGCTCTCTTCCCTTTTCCTCCACAGCTTGCTGAAGGCAAATCTTAACCCAGATAAATTCAGCTTACTGGATAGAGGACATTTCTTTATGTCCAAGGAATGTAAAGCTATTCAACCATACACCTGCCACATAACTAGACAACTATCTAGGGTGCCATTTTCATTTCAAAGCTGCAGTTTCCAGTGCCATCAGTACGGCTAATCACTGGACCATTTTATTAGAATTACTGTTTTATCAATACAAATCTAGAAAAATACCTGAAATGTATAATGATTCATGTCCAAATAGAATAGGTGAAATTGTAAAATTTTTTACTGTAGAATACAAGAAATACTGTTAGTGCATGATAATGACATTTTTGGTATTCACTGGACCATGTGAAATACATTTGTTTCATCACAAATGGTTGTGTGTATCTTGACATATTTTATAATTGTTTTGAAATGTAGATGTATGTAATACAAGTATAATAAACTGTGGCATGTCTAAAATTGTAATGGCCTCATAAATTTCTATTGGGTATTCTAAAAGGATGCTATCTAACCTAAGGTGAATTTTCTTGTTAGGTATATGATCACAACAAAATGTGATTAGAAGGGGTTGTTTAACTCTAGCTTTAGATCAGGGTCTTGAGCCCAGAGTAAGTAAATATGTAAGCTTCATTTTAAACAGGTGGTTACCCATTATCAGCACTGGCAATCTAAGGAAAGAAAGGAACAGAACAGATTTGGCTAATGTATATTTCACACAGGAAAGCAGGGATAGGTAGAAGTTTTTGTTTTATTTCTGTTTTCCAAAATGATACTGGTTCTAGTGTCCCAAGCCTGGAGTTCTTTGTTTTTGATCCAATTATGTTATACTAAGCCAATCATTTTATTAAAAATAATGATATAAAATAAGCCAAGTCACAGAAAGATAAAGCTCACATGTGCTCACTTATTTTCTGGAGCAAAAATTTAAAACAATTGAACTCATGGAGACAGACAGTGGAATGCTGATTACCACAGGCTGGGAAGGGGAGCGAGGGGAGAATAAAATGAGGATAGTTAATAAACGCAAAAATAGAGGTAGATAGAATAAGTAAGACCCCGTATTTGATAGCACAATGGGTTGACTGTAGTCAACGATAATTTATCACATATTTTAAAACAAAAGAGTGGAATTGGAATGTTCCTAACAAAAGGAAAAGAGGAATGTTTGAAGTGAGGGATACTCTGATTACTCTGCTGCGATTATTACATATGTATGCCTATATCAAGACATCACATTTACCCCATAAATATATATTTACCTATTATATGCCCCTAATAATTAAACATAACTTTTTAATATAAAAATAAAACTGATGATCTTAAAACATAAAAAAATCCGTCTGAATTTTCTACTGTAGAAAATGATTTAAGAGGTGTATCTCTAACTCTCCAGATAGATTCAAACTCTATTTATACTTGAAGTTATAATGCTCAAAGCTATCTTAGTATTTTCTGAAACACAATGCATGAAACAGCACATGAAATAAGAATGAAAATTCTAGGCCGGGCTCGGTGGCTCAAGCCTGTAATCCCAGCACTTTGGGAGGCTGAGGCGGGCGGATCACGAGGTCAAGAGATCGAGACCATCCTGGTCAACATGGTGAAACCCCGTCTCTACTAAAAATACAAAAAATTAGCTGGGCGTGGTGGCGCGTGCCTGTAATCCCAGCTACTCAGGAGGCTTAGGCAGGAGAATTGCCTGAACCCAGGAGGCGGAGGTTGTGGTGAGCCAAGATCGTGCCATTGCACTCCAGCCTGGGTAACAAGAGCGAAACTCCGTCTCAAAAAAAAAAAAAAAAAAAAAAAGAATGAAAATTCTAATAATAACGGTGATAAAAAGTGTGATTGAAATTGAATATGCAGACTCCTCCAGCAGTGAGATAACAATTAAAATGGTATCATGATGCTTGAATTAGGCACTAATAATCTTTTTTTTTTTTTTTGTAGCTCTCAGCATTAGAGAGGCAGATCTTTGACTTCCTTGGTTTCCAGTGGGCGCCTATTCTTGGAAATTTTCTACACATAATAGTTGTCATATTGGGTTTGTTTGGAACCATTCAGTACAGACCTCGATACATCATGGTGGTAAGTCTTATTTTTATCATTTCTCTTCATATAAATAATTCAAAATTTCTATAAGAATATAAATAAAATAATTCTAAGTGGCCCCTTCTGATATGATGTGGCATTGCTTTTATAGCCTTCAAATATTAAATTTTGCTAAGAAGCGATTATCTGTGGAAAATATAATGAGTGTTGTACAGTAAGATCAAAGCATCATGCTCATAAGTGTATGATGGCGTGGTGTCACAGTGTAACGAAATTCAAGTTTTTTAGGGAAATTCAAAGTAGGGTTTGGATAGAGTAGGTCTGCTTATATTCTTGGATATATTCTTTGGATAGACTAGGAAGTCTGCTTATATTCTTGGTTATAGAAAAGTTAGATGCAATGTACATTAACTATCAGTGTATTGATTTATCATAACTTTCAATGACATTTGTCACTAACTTCAAAAAGCAAACCTATCTAGCATAATTGTTTAATCATTGAAAACAATAATATATTTTAATTTTAATTGATTTAGGACATTACAAGTGCATGTACATATGGATATTTGGTACATATCCCTCATGTATTTCCTACTAGATGTTATTGAATAGTTTCTCATTTGTCAAGATGAATTTGAAATGTAAATCCAAAATGTGGTCAGTACACACTCCATTATGGGACAGTTTAATGAAGTGTATGATGTGACCCACAATCTAATGGAAGTTATTTACAGTAATTAGTTGTCTTTCCTATAATATAAAAAGAGGGCAATACTGTAGGCCACACACTTGAGAAGGTTGTGAGGAATAATATGCATATGTAAGTATTGTAAGTTGGAGTAACATGCTATAAAATGTTCATTGAGCCTGAATAAATATATGGTGTTCAATAGAATTACTGTATGTTTTCTTGGAACACATTGACATTGCCTCACTAGAAGAAAATCATAGACTTAAAAACATGCCATCTTTCCATTTTGTCATAATCTAATTCCACCTGTGGAAAATAGTAAAGTTATAACTTTTCTCTGTTAAATGCATCCATTCTCTATTTTGATTTTTAAACTTGGCTTTTTGATATCTTTCACTATTTCACAGAGATGTAGGTATCTGAATGGACCACACTCAAATGGCCTTGGGAGCATTTGATGGCTTTTAATTCGCTGCAAGGACTAAACAATTTCTGCTTTTCTTTCCTTCTCTTAGCGAAAATCATAGCTAGGCACGGTGGCTTATGCCTACAGTCCCAGCATTTTGAAAAGCCAAGGCAGGAGGTTTGTTTGAACTCAGGAGTTAAAGAGCAGCTGAGGTTTTTTGTAGAAATCCCATGTCTACAAAAAGTACAAAAATTAGCCAAACACTGGGGCATCTGTGGTCCCAGCTACTCAGGGAGCTGAGGCAGGAGGATCCCTTGAATCCAGGAGATCAAGGCTGCAGTGAGCCATGATCACGCCACTGTACTCCAGTCTGGGCAACAGAGAGAAACCTGTCTCAAATAAAATAAAATAAAAATACATAAAGATGGCCTCTGCTAAGTAACTACATGATCTCCTAGAAGGAGATTTCATGGAGTTGGACTTGCAGCCTAAGATGCTTTCATATCATGCATAATCTCAAGCTGTTGTTGAATTCTAAATGTCTTCCAGTTTGTTACTATGAATATAGAGCACTTTTACTCATTACAGTCTTTTTTTTTAATGATTTTGGTGTTCTGCTGAGAAATAAAATGCCTGGTGGCTTTAAAGCCATTGACGGCTTCCAGAGAATGAAGCTGTAGGTATATACCAGTGACGTCTCGTTCTGTTGATTTTACCCACTGAATGTTAACCCTATGCACTATCCACACAACTGCTGCCTTGGCTGAGGCTTTTCCCGTCTCTCTTCTGTAGGTGGACTTTGCCTCTTATTTTCTGCCTTCCTCCCTTCCAACTTGCTCTTTGTGCTTTTCTCAAATCACCGGCTTAAAACCGCCACTGGCTCCTTAGCTGGATAAAATCTAAGAATATTCTTGCTTGATGTACTTGACCTAACTCATGTCTCACAATTCTTTTTTCCTTCCTTCCTTCTGTTCCTCCTTCCTCCCTCCCTCCTTCCTTCCTTCTGTCCTCCCTCCCTCCCTCCCTTCCTCACTTCCTTCCTCCCTCCCTCCCTCCCTTCCCTTCTTCCTTCTTTCCTTCCTTTCTCCCTTCCTATTTCCTCCCTCCTTCCCTACCTGCCTCCTTTCCTTCGTTCCTTTTTTCCTTCCTCCCTCCCTCCCTTCCTTCCTTTCTTCCTTCCTCCTTCCCTTTTTCTCCTCATCCTCTTTCCTTTACTCCCTTCTTTCTTTTCTAACTTTCGTTCTCCCTTTTTTTCCATTCACTACTAATTCAAAAGATATTTACTGAGCTTCTACCCTGTGTTTGACATTGTTTTAAGTGTGGACTATACTGGTGAGCAAAAACAGACAGACATATTGTCTGTCTTCCTGGGTGCTTACCTTACAGTGCACTGAAGAGAGGTGTGCCGTTATCAAACAATTATCCACACAAATGTTAAATTGCAACTGTGTTAAGTGATATGAAGGAGCACACTGTGCCATGAGATTTCTAATGGGATATCTGACTTCAGCAGGGCAATGGGGTTAGTCGCCCTACAGGGAGATGAGGTTGAGGTCTGCAGTACAAGTATGAGAGTGAGTCCACCAGGGACAAAGGGGAGTCTGGGCAGGAGGCATCACAGGCCCATACAAGGGGAACTTTCACAGCAGTTCTGATTCATTCATTAAGCATCTGTTGAGGACCTATACTGTGCTAAGGTTGGAAAAATAGGAAAGAAGTCAAATGTCAAAGGCAGTGCTCTGCACGTGCTAACATGTAAGGAGTGCGGAGGTGCAGCTTCTGGGGCTCTCTAGAGGTGGGGGAATGGCAGTGAAGAGGAATGAGACCAGAAGCAGGGCAAGGCCTGGGGGAGGCCCTGAGCCATGTGTGGAGACCCAGAAGGGCTGAGAGTCTGCACAGCTCAGTGCCACGGGCCTCCTGCTGCACCTGCCTCACCAGCCCTGTGCTCTGGTAGCCTTGCCTGGAGTTTGTGTCCCAGTCTAGCAACATTTTCTCAGTTTCTCATGCACACCTCCTTCCATACACCTTCATCAGGAATCACTGTCGGCTTCTTCACCTGTAGAGTGTCTTGAGTATGTTTTATGATTTGTTCACATTTACGTCTTCTAGGCAAAGTGCTCTTTGAGAGCATAGAATGTAATGAGTGCTCAATACATATTTATTGATTATTTATCCTATCTAGTGCCCTACTAGTTCACAGAGTCCACCCACGATGAAACTGCTGTCACGTCTCTGCTGGTACACTTTCCTTTGCTTCTCTCTGTCCTTTCTCCCTCCGGTGTGTAGAAGAAGGCAGTTTTAGGTCTTTCAGAAACTTTAAATAAAAGCATCAGTAAGACTAAAAATCCACAGTTTTGCTCATCTTGATGGTCTCTTTAAATTGGTTATGCCAACCAAGGCTCTCATTTTATTTGCTCTCTTATTCAAGATCCTCTCTCAGGAAGGGGATAGAAAGCAAGCAGTGAATTGTTGGGAAAGCCCTGAATCAAGCATGTCATTCAGTTTCATTCTCACAAATATCCTACCGGGCATGTGTCAGCCTCTCTAATTTACCAGACAAGAAAAGAGGTCAGAAAGGTTGACTGACTAGCCCAAGGAGCCTAGTGGTAATAGGCAGCAGAACTGGGTGAGTACTGGCCTGTGATTGTTAGCTTCAAAAAGCTGCTGTAGCATCATCTGTGCTTTGTTTTCTCTGCCAGATTCCAAATGATAATGTTACCATTGTCAGTATAAGTTGTGATACAGGAAATAGTCGTGGCCTGCTTCCTAGTCAGATACTGTTACCTCTACGAAACTGGATTACCTCTTATTCTAACATGGGTATAAATTATCTGTTTGATAAAAGTACCTAAAGAATCATTAATCTGTGAGTATGGGAAATCTGTTCACAAACACTGCCTTTTATAAAAAGGGCATGTTGAAGATTTTTGAGAAGGTTTTTTTTTTTTTAAATTCATTCTTGAGTTGTTGTGTCCAATGCTTTGGTTTGAAGCTACAACTGGTATCCTGGAATTAATTCTGATGTAAAAAAGAAAACTGCAGATGAATGTGGCATATGTCCCATTAGAGGCGGCGGCTTTTCAATGGCGGTAAGCGGAGTCTTGGAGCAGAAATCCATACTGACTTTCCACTGTGAGGGGAAAGAGCTTTTTGATTGCAAGGGATTTTCTCTCAAAATCGCTTCTGCTATTTTTAGTGTTGGCTTTCTTTATTGGCTGAAACCACCACACAGATAGTTCAATTAAATTTAATCCATTTCAAACTAACAAACACTTTGGAGCACCAGGTATGTGCTAAGTTCTCATGCAGAGATTAATAAAATATGTATGTTCACTGCAATAGTTTAATAGAGCTTTAGTTTTTTTTTTTTGGTTTTTTTTTTTTTTTTTTTTTTTTTTTTGAGACGGAGTTTCGCTCTTGTTACCCAGGCTGGAGTGCAATGGTGCGATCTAAGCTCAGCGCAACCTCTGCCTCCTGGATTCAGGCAATTCTCCTGCCTCAGCCTCCTGAGTAGCTGGGATTACAGGCATGCGGCACCATGCCTAGCTAATTTTTTGTATTTTTAGTAGAGACGGGGTTTCACCATGTTGACCAGGATGGTCTCGATCTCCTGATCTTGTGATCCACCCGCCTTGGCCTCCCAAAGTGCTAGGATTATAGGCGTGAGCCACCATGCCCTGCCCAATAGAGCTTTAGTTTTACAAAAACAGATAATTTACTACCATTTTGGACAAAAAACAGGGTTCATCACAGTTGAATTTAAGTAACTGATCACCCCATGAAAATGTTTTGGGTAAAGGACCATGAATCTCAAGCTTTTGAATGCCTATAGTATTTTCCAAACTCTCAGAGTGTAAATCAAATCTTATGAAAATTGTTTCTTTATCTACCTCTCCAGCACCTCCTGCATTCCCCGTTGCCAACCTTGTGCCAACCATGCCAAATGATTTGTATTTTCCAAAGGCCACATGCTGCTCTTGACTCTTCAGATAATGCATACTACACCTTCTGCCTGGAATGCCTTAATCTCCCTATCCTTTTGGAAAACCCCTTAATCATCCTCAATTAGTCACCTTTTAAAAGCCTTACTTGACCACTGAATGCAAGGGAAAGTGCCTTTTCCCTTCTGCTGCTGTACATCCTGGTCACTTTCCGCCCCAGCACCCTGCCCTACCTATCATTGCTCCCCTACCTGTCTCTCCCCATTCAACAATGTGTACTTTTGGAAGACAGAACTGTGCCCATCTATTGTTGTATTCTAGGCCTATTCCTGTATGTACAAACCATTAGATATGCTTCATACGTGATAGAGCAAACAATAAATGAATCAAATGTGATTGGATGAAAGGATTTTACAAGATGGAATGGACAGGACAGGATTTTTTTTTTTTTTTTTTTAATCTCAGAACATGTCAACAATGCACTGCCTTGCTTATCTAAGCCTGAACTTGGCTGAGGAAATTCTATGATAAAATGGTAGGTGCTGTGCTACCTGCACCTACCATTAGCTGACTTACTCCTCAAGACTTATTTTTTTTTCTAAGAAATATAATGTTGCAAGCTCCTGCCACTATAGTTGAGGTTGCCTCTCCACAAAAACTGTTAGAAAAACCTCCACAGTTCACAGAATCAGAAAGCAGTAATTCCCTTCCAGATGCTATCACAGTGTTAAGGTACAATTGACTATTTCTGTATTTACTTTTAGAATACAGAAGCAACCTTACCACATAGTACGCCTTCGCTCATTAAAGTTTATTTTGGCTAAAGAGGAATGTGTACGTTAGGGCAGCCATCCCCAACCTTTTTGACATCAGGGTCTGGTTTCGTGGAAGACAATTTTTCCAGAGGCTGGGCAGGATGGTTTGGGGATGAAAGTATTTCATCTTAGATCATCAGGCATTAGATTCTTCTAAGTAGCCATAGCCTAGATCCCTCGCATGGGTAGTTCACAATAGGGTCGTGTTCCTATGAAAATCTAATGCCATGCTGATCTGACAGGAGGCAGAGCTCAGGCAGTGCTGGTCTGTAGCCTGGAGATTGGGAACCCCTGCATTATGAGAATACCATGTTCAGACTTGGCTTTTGAATGGACCTTATGTGCTTCATTGGCTATAAACAATATGAAGCAGTGAAATCATATTTACCAGTCACAAGGCGTTGTTGTAGAATAAATTATTTCCTGTTTACTCCTCAGTCAAACATATTTTTTATTTTACTTGTAAAATTCAAAACAAGATTGTTGCCCTAGAATTGCTTAAATCTTTGTTATTTCATGGGTGATAATTTAATCAAGCAGGTTTTAACTCACATAAGGATGAATTAGCAAATTTGTTAAACATATTTTGAAGTAAGATTAACCTTGAAATTAAAATGAGCTCAACCCTGCCTTAAAATTTATTTTTCGTTAGACTTTAAGTTCTGAGGTACATGTGCAGATCTTACAGGATTGTTACATAGGTATACACATGCCATAGTGGTTTGCTGCATCTACCCCCCATCACCTACATTAGGTATTTCTCCTAATGTTATCCCTCCCCAATTTCCCCACACCTGCTATCGTTCCCCTAGCCCTCCCATCCCCCAGGAGACCCCAGTGTGTGATGTTTTTCTCCCTGTGCCCATGTGTTCTCATTGTTCAACACCCACTTATAAATGAGAACATGTGGTGTTTGGTTTTCTGTTCTTGTGTAAGTTGACTGAGAGTGATGGTTTCCAGCTTCATCAATGTCCCTGCAAAGGACATGAACTCATTTTTTATGGCTGCATAGTATTCCATGGTGTATATGTGCCACATTTTCTTTATCCAGTCTATCATTGGTGGGCATTGGAGTTGGTTCCAAGTCTTTGCTATTGTAAACAGTGCCACAATGAACATATGTGTGCATGTGTCTTTATAATAGAATGATTTATAATCCTTTCGGTATATAACTAGCAATAGGATTACTGAGTCAAATGGAATTTCTAATTCTAGATCCTTGAGGAATTGCCACACTGTCTTCCACAATGGTTGAACTGATTTACACTCCCACCAACAGTGTAAAAGTGTTCCTATTTCTCCACATCCTCTCCAGCATCTGTTGTCTCTAGATTTTTTTAATGAGTGCCATTCTAACTGGGGTGAGATGGTATCTCAGTGTGGTTTTGATCTGCATTTCTCTAATGACCAGTGATGATGAGCATTTTTTCATTTGTTTGTTGGCTACATAAATGTATTCTTCTGAAAAATGTCTGTTCATATCCTTCACCCACTTTTTGATGAGGTTATTTTTTCCTTGTAAATTTGTTTTAGTTATTTGTAGATTCTGGATACCCTTTGTCAGATGGGTAGCTTGTAAAAAAATTTTCGCATTCTGTTGGTTGCCCATTCACTTTAATGATTGTTTCTTTTGCTGTGCAGAAGCTCCTAAGATTAATTATATCCCATTTGTCTATTTTGACTTTTGTTGCTAATGCTTTTGGTATTTTAGTCATGAAGTCCTTGCCTACACCTATGTCCTGAATGGTATTGCCTAGGTTTTCTTCTAGGTGTTCGTGGTGTTAGGTCTTATGTTTAAGTCTTTAATCCCTCTGGCATTAATTTTTGTATAATGTGTAAGGAAGGGGTCCAGGTTCAGCTTTCTGCACATGGCTAGCCAGTTTTTCCAACACCATTTATTTATTAAATAGGGAATTCTTTCTCCATTGCTTGTTTTTGTCAGTTTTGTCAAAAAATCAGATGGTTGTAGATGTGGGGTGTTACTTCCAAGGCCTCTGTTCTGTTCAATTGATCTGTTTTGGTACCAGTACCATGCTGTTTTGATTACTGTGGCCTTGTAGTATAGTTTGAAGTCAGGTAGTGTGGTGCCTCTAGCTTGTTTCGTTTTCTTAGGTTTGTCTGAGTATACATCTTCCTTTTTGGTTCCATAAGAAGTTTAAGGTCATTTTTTCTAGTTCTGTAAAGAGGGCTATTGGTAACTTGATGGGGATAGCATTGAATCTATAAATTACTTTGGGCAGTATGCCGTTTTCATGATATTGATTCTTCCTATCCATGAGCATGGAATGTTTTTCCATCTGTTTGTGTCCTCTCTTATTTCCTTGAACAGTAGTTCTTAGTTCTCCTTGAAGAGGTCCTTCACATCCTTTGTTAGTTGTATTCCTGGGTATTTTATTCTCTTTGTAGCAATTGTGAATGGGAATTCACTCATTATTTTTCTCTCTGTTTGTCTGTTATTGATGTATAGGAATGCTTGTGATTTCTGCCTGTTGATTTTGTATGCTGAGATTTTGCTGAACTTGCTTATCATCTTAAGGAGATTTGGGGCTAAGATGATGGGGTCTTCTAAATATACAATCATGTCATCTGCAAATGGAAACAATTTGACTTCCTCTTTTCCTAACTGAATACCCTTTATTTCTTTTTCTTGTCTGATTGCTCTGGCTAGAACTTCCAATACTATATTGAATAGGAGTAGTGAGAGAGGGCATCCTAGTCTACTGCCAGTTTTCAAAGGGAACGCTTCCAGTTTTTTCCCATTCAGTATGATATTAGCAGTGGGTTTGTTGTAAATAGATTTTATTGTTTTAAGATATGTCCCATTGATACCTAGTTTATTGAGCATTTTTAACATAAAGGGGTGCTGAGGCAGCAATTAATAGTCTACCAACCAAAAAAAGCCCAGGTCCAGACAGGTTCACAGCCAAATTCTACTAAACATACAAAGAGGAACTGGCATCATTCCTTCTGCAACTATTCAAAACAATACAAAAAGAGGAATACTACCTAACTCATTTTATGAGACCAACATCATTTTGATACCAAAACCTGGCAGAGAGACAACTAAAAAAGAAAATTTCAGGCCAATATCCATGATGAACATCGATGCAAAAATCTTCAATAAAATACTGGCAAACCGAATGCAACAGCACATCAAAGAGCTATCCATGATCAAGTAGGTTTTACCCTGACGATGAAAGTCCAGTTCAACATATTCAAATCTATAAACATAATCCATCACATAAAGAGAACCAAAGACAGAAACCACATGATTATCTCAATAGATACAGAGAAGGCCTTTGACAAAATTTAACAGCCTTTAAAAATTTTAAAGGGAAAATTTAACAGCCTTTAAAAATTTTAAAGGATCAAGTAAATTTGAAAAGTCCATAAATTAGTTATTTGGACTTTTATTCAAATGTATATATACAAAGGACAACTCATTTTAATCTGAATTGTTGTATAGAAAAGTTGTCCTACTTTGTCAGCATAAATCCCATTCTGGAGTCACTGCTCAACATGTAGTTGAGTGTTAGGTTTTGATTCAACTGTTAAACATCACACTTAAATTCCTCTTCACCATTATTGGCTGTGAAGCCTCAGGACATTTATTTGCTTTGTTTTTGCCATAGTTACCTCATTTGCAAAAACCTGACCCATGGGTCATTTTAAAGAATTATATAATGTATGTGACCTGCTTACGATAGCCAAATACAGAGTAAATACTTGACAAATGTTTGAGCTGCTCATGGGTCTTGTTTTCTCATTTACTCGGCTAGAAAATGTTACAAAAATGACTAAGCAAGAAACTTACTCTACTTTTTTATTATAAGTCTAGCATATTGCATATAGTATTATAGCAAATTGATTTGTAGATGAAAGAATGAATGAATGGCCTTTCTCATAATTGGAAAATATGCAAGCTCAGAAATTAAAAATAATTCGTATTATAAACTAATTGCTCGATGTGGAAGAAATAGGCTGGAAGATGTGCATTTCCATTTAAAAATGCTGAAATATCCTTGTAAAACTAGAATACATTTAGGAAATCAGAGCTTTCCCTAAGTCGGCGCTCACCAAGGAGAAAGCCGTGTTCAGTTCGAGTGCCAAGATCGTGAAGCCCAATGGTGAGAAACCAGGAGCTCGAGTCCGGCATCTCCCAGGCTCTTCTGGAGCTGGAGATGAACTCGGACCTCAAGGCTCAGCTCAGGGAGCTGAATATTACAGCAGCCAAGGAGATTGAAGTTGGTGGTGGCCGGAAAGCTATCATCATCTTTTTTCCTGTTCCTCAACTAAAATCTTTCCAAAAAATCCAAGTCCGGCTAGTACGCGAATTGGAGAAAAAGTTCAGTGGGAAGTATGTTGTCTTTAGTGCTCAGAGGAGAATTCTGCCTAAGCCAACTCCAAAAAGCCATACAAAAAATAAACAAAAGCGTCCCAGGAGCCTTACACTGACAGCTGTGCACGATGCAATCCTTGAGGACCTGGTCTTCCCAAGTGAAATTGTGGGCAAGAGAATCCGCGTGAAACTGGATGGCAGCCGGCTCATAAAGGTTCATTTGGACAAAGCACAGCAGAACAATGTGGAACGCAAGGTTGAAACTTTTTCTGGTGTCTGTAAGAAGCTCACGGGCAAGAATGTTAATTTTGAATTCCCAGAGCTTCAATTGTAAACAGAATGACTAAATAAAAAATATATTCACAGTAAAAAAGAAAAAAAAAAAAAAGAAAAAAAGAAATCAGATAGAATGCATAAACATTCTTTTTCATTATTACAGGCTTTGTCTATGTGGATTTGGATTTTAAATGTATGTACTAAACATAAGCAAAGTAGAAGAGAGAGGGAGAGATTATGCAGAGAGTGATTTTTTCCCCTTATATTGAAAAGCTTTCTTTACTACAAGTATATTTAATCTACCTAAATATATGATGTAAGCCTGCTTTATAATAACCATAGGGTATTTGTTAAAAATAGGGAGTCTTACTTTTTAAATTATTGCTTCAGTTGAATTATAAATAAAATAATACACTTCAGAAATATGATAGGGAGGATAGGCAGTCTCTTTGGTCATTGGTTATCCTAATATAATACTTCCTGCCTAGCTAGATTTCTATGACATATTTATATCTCTAGATACCTCTTTTCTCTTACACCCATGATCAGATTTGTGTCTCAAGTGCATATTTATATCTCTAGATACCTCTTTTCTCTTACACCCATGATCAGATTTGTGTCTCAAGTGCACAATAAGGTACAGTTTATATCTTATAACAGTTTAAAAATAAAAAATATACATTTTCTTTGTTCTCAGCAAATAAACACAAATTTATTAGAAAAAACTTGTAAATGTATTAGAAGATATTACACAATATTGCTAAAACAAACAACATGAATTCCATATTGTGGATGTCATGCTAATTGTAAAATATAAAATATACTGTCATTCTAAAATAAATTGCCAATTATAGAACAGATATGAATAAAAATTTGAGGCAAACTGGTAATCTGGTGAATTGATCATTTGACAAATTGCTTAATTGAGTGACGGATTATCTTGTCCTGAATCTATAAGCCTTTTACTAAAATCTTTTAGAATAAAGCCTACCCTGTAATGCTTAAGCATCCCAGTTCTAGAATCAAAGTATCAGGTGTCAAATTCTAACTCCAACACTAAATAGGTGATTAAATGAATATCCCTCTACCTCGGTTTAAGGCTGATGATTGAACAACATGATCTATGTAAAGCACTTAGCATAGTACCAGGAACACAGAAAGAACCGGATAATAACCCTATTACTGTCAAAAACATAGGAACTGACAGTTGAGGGTTACTTAGTCTGGTAATTTTGCCTTTGCAAGTTCAGAAATACCATCAATAGTACAGTTTTTGAGAGACTCTGAACACACTTCAGTCACCAAGTTCGTGCTATGATCTTTAAATAGATGTGTTTTATTATGCATTGTTATCACTATGAATTGATTCTCTAAAAAAAATACCTGTAGGTTTAGGAATTAGTCCTAATAATTAAGTTCCGTCATATGGCTTTGTAATTAATTTAGTTTGTTACCTTACTTTAATATTGCTTTATTTTATGTTCTTTCTCTGACCTTTTCCTGTGACCCTTTTCTCATGATTTAGAGGTTAGCAAAGCTCTCTGATTTCAGTATACTTATAATTAGATTTATTTAGAATGGAAGATAGCAGATGCTAGATGCCATCTTGTTAGGAAGAGCTTTAAAACTTATTGAAAGTTCAAATTTACCAAGTCCACTCATACTACAAGACTTTATGAAAAGCATATATTGCAACATCAGCAATATCTGCATATACCAGATATCTCACTATATATTTTTACTTACTATTAACTTTTTAACATTTTCCAACTAAATTTCCAGTGATTTTGAGGTTTAACTCATAATTATAATTGTATTATTCTTAAAAACAAAGCAGGCCTGGCACAGTGGCTCACGCCTGTAATCCCAGCACTTTGGGAGGCCGAGGTTGGTGGATCACCTGAGGTCAGGAGTTTGAGACCAGACTTACCAACATGGAGAAACCCTGTCTCTTCTAAAAATACAAAATTAGCTGGGTGCGGTGGTGCATGCTTGTAATCCCAGATACTGGGGAGGCTGAGGCAGGAGAATGGCTTGAACATGGGAAGTGGAGGGTGCCATGAGCCGAGATCACACAATTGCCCTCCAGCCTGGGCAACAAGAGTGAACCTCCATCTCTAAATAAATAAACAGCAAGCAAATCTTTTGTCAGAAAAACAATTGTATTATGGAACATTAAATGTAACTGATTATAGGACTACGCTACTACATGAGATAATCTTGAAAGCCGTTAAATAGTCATAAATGACAGAATATATAATATAAATTAAATTTCATAAATAGTTAAAAGCTTCTGATAAAGTTTGTATTAGTAACATGGCTATATTATACAGTGTCTAAAATTTCTAATTTGATTATTTGACAGCATAGAATAAGCTAAGGAAATGATTTCAATATTTCAATTTAAAAATAGCATGCAATGATTGTAATCATTGATAGCAATAATTCAACTAATAAGTCTACCTAAGACATTAAGAATTTGTGCATTTTTGTGATAAAATAAAATGAATAAGGAAACTAACGTATTTGATATGTTATTTGTGTTCTACAGTAAGTACCATCCTCAGTCATCCTAGCTGTTCTGTATGTCAGTTTTCTGGGCCTCAATTTCTTATCTGCATAAGAAAGTGACTGGATGAGGGGAGCCCTAGTCCAATCATTGATTCTCTATCAATGAGTCTCTCAATCTAGGACTACCTTAATTGAGACTGACTAATTCTCTGGGAGAAGGTGTTTCCTAGTATGTAATACCTTGATAAAATCAATTAATCAGTAAGACACGTAGGTTTAAAATTTGTTGAATGGATATGATTGGAAGATATGCAAATCTGTTTTTTTTCTAATTCTTAATCCTATTTATTAATTTCTCTGCTTTAAAACTATTTTATAAGATTATATTTTTATTATTATATGATCATATTATAGGCAAACCTTCTACTTTTAATAAAATAGTCCAACAGATAAAAGTTTGTTAATTTTGTACTCCATGCATTTATTTTCAAACATGGTCTTCTTTCAGTGCTGGGTTTCAATAAACATTTCTTAAAACTTGATGGTTTTATATTATAACTTAAAGATGATAGAGAGCTCACAGAATGATTTGCATAATTGTGTTCCTCAGAAAAGATAATATTCAGAAAACAGAAATCAAATCAACACTTGAGTTTAACTTGTACCTGCAAGCCAGCAAAGTACTTTAAAAGTAAATCTATCTTTATTGATACCTACTGAAAACAGTAGAAACTATCGGATTTTTAATTTCTGGAGAGCATTCTTTTCTGAGTGCTTTCTGTCTGTTTCTTCCCAGAAGATAGACCTATTGACATTTTTATTATTGATTTATTTCATATACATGCCTTTCATCTCCACATTTTTTTTCTCTTTCTCCCTCCCACCTTTCTATCTAGTATACTGTGTGGACTGCCCTCTGGGTCACCTGGAATGTGTTCATTATCTGCTTTTATTTGGAAGTCGGTGGACTTTCTAAGGTGAGTTTATCATGCTTTTAAAATACACTTTAAAATGAGTACACATCTAAGTATTGTGACTACATCCACATATATGTATATTTTACATGTGTGTGGGTACAGAATCTTGAAATACTTTTCAAAAAAGACTTTAGGTACCCTTTAGGAAAGAATCATCTTGGGATTATGTTAATATAATGGAACTTCAAAACAACTGCCTTCTGGTTTAGTTTGTTATACTGAAGTGGGACTCAACTTCCAATGTATCCTCTTGTCTATTTTAAAAAGACATAATGTCATAGTGACTGCAGGCCTAAATGTTAAGTAGAAAATGGTGTTGAACATGCTTGTGTTTAAAGTAAAAGGGATTAATGAAGATGTTAACATAACAAACACGAATGGCAAGTTTCTATCTTTGCTGGACTATTAATTCTGGAAAAAATTGTCAAAAAATGAAATCCTTATATAGGTAAGTAGAGCCCACATTTACTAAGAAGTAAATGCATCAGTGTGGTGATTCCTATTTTGAAATTTTAATCACACAGAAGACAGTTGTCTTAATGGAGCAATGACGCACACATTATATCTGCCTGTCTAGAACTGTCAGCAAAGCACATAATTTTATTATGCCTCCTACAGAACTATCTCATCACCCAAGTGTAAGAACAACTTAAGTTTCTAGTTGTGTTTCTTAAACAGGTTTTGTGTGAATTAGCATAATTTTCACTCTAGAGAGGAAACTTAACAGCATAATTCCAAAAAGTATAAGAAAGCTCAAGAAAGCTGTCATCCTTTAAAAATTCCCATTATCAAATACATTTATGCTAACTTATTCTACTGTTTTATATCGGTCTCAAATTTTCTAAGTAATTTACTTCTGGTTTAGATTTTAGAATATGTGTCTTGAGCAGCAAGGATACTTTTAGAATTAGGTTCCTTTGAAGTTCATGTGGTAACAAAACATGTTTGATTCAACCAAGTAGCAAAAATCCCTGAAGGATTTTTTCCAGAGCCTCCAGAGGTGATTACTCTTTTTTTCTCCACTATAATAACTGTAATTAGAACTTGTCACCATTTTCTCACATTGGCAAATGTATTCAGGAACCAGAAGTAATATTTCCAAAATTGAGTTCCATACATTTGGACTAACATCTAACTTAAATAATTGTGCTATCAACTGTAGTTCACCACTAATTTCTAAGGCAGAAAAAAAATACTTAAATTAATGCCCAGTTATATTCTATAAATGCAGATTATGAAGTAAATAATTTTCAGATGCAAGTCTTATGAATAAAATAATTACAAATAATATGCTAAGCACATATTCAACCCATTGCATTTTGTATCTTGTGATTTGAATGGTCATTTTAATTAATTTTTTATTTCACTGGGTAGAAATTATTATCTTTTCTTCTATATAAACTAATTTGGGATAAATTAGACCAAAGAAATTTGTCCTATGTAATTGGCATCATAGTGTTTAGAAAGAAGGCTGAATTTCGAATCATAAATCTTTAGTTCAAATCTTGTCTTTAGCACTTATTAACTGTGAACTTGGAAGCAAATCATTTGGTTCCATGGAGTCTTGGTGAAAACTAGTAAGACCAGCTTTTCCCATAATAATAGTAGTCAGTGTTTATTATACACATGATATGTGGTAACTCAGGTAAGCTTTAAAACAAATCTGGGAAGTGATAAAACACATAAGTAAATATCAGCAACCATATTTTTCATATAACTGATTTTCCATACTGCTCAAGATAATTTTTGTGAATTGCTTGCTGTAACTGCTTTTTGAATATCCATGTGCATGTCTAAAAGTTTTTATCTCATTTCTTTGGGTGCAAGGTTGAAAACATGGACATAGTCATCCTGGTTATTTATTTTATTACCTATTTAAATGCCATTAAGCAGTCAATCAAGTAACATCCTAAAGATTTTTCTGTTGGTCTCCTATTTACTGCCTCAAAGACTGTAACATCTCCCTGGTTAGCCAAAGTTTAGCCTCAATTCCAATCTGTAGGAAATCTATTTTGGAAAATAAAGCAGAGTTAAGGACCCTTGACAAACACAAATACCTAGCCACTTTTCCAGACTGGTTCGATTGTGTAAGAAACTCTTTGTCCGTAGCTAGATTCTCTCTCCTGCTAGTTCATGAATGTATTTCTTGGAATTATTTATTCAGATAGATTAATAGAAACCTCCCTATACTGTCACTTTGGTCCAAAATATACCTTCTGATATAGTGAATCTTTCTTTAAAAATGGGATCCAGAGTAACTTCCACAACATCTCTGTGGATTTGGGTGTTATTCCAATGACAGATATGGCCTATAAATAGTCATTTGTATGCTATGGTGTTCTTTTGCAAACAGTTTGAATTCTTTGAGTGACAGTTGTCCTGTCTCACGTGAAAGGTAGTGAGCAATCTCATGGGCTGGAGTGCCTGAAAACTGAGATTCTTACAATGCTGGATAGGCTGTGTACTCTTGTGTTTTAAAAAGTTCATTTTAATTCCTAGTAAGAAAAATACTGATAGCTGTAATCCACATAAGCAAAAGCTGTTTAGGATCCTCATTAACATTTAAGAGTATAGACAGGTGCTGAGGCCAAGAAGCTTGAGAACCACTCCCATAGAGTAACCAGTATAACTAACTAGCTAAATAAAAATGATGTAAACAGTAAGAAACCGAAGAAGATGATACAAATAAGAAACAAATAACAATATGGTAGATTAAAATACAACAATGTCAATAATTATATGAAATGTAAATAGACTAAACACCAGTTAAAGAAAGAGATTAGAACAATGGATTTTTAAGAAGATAGTACTTTATGTTATTTATATGAAATACATATTAAATATAAACACATATATGTGTGGAAATTTAAAAAGATGGAAAATACATGCTATGCAAACAATCATCAGAAGAAAACCTCTGTGGTCATACTAATGTTAGAAAAAAAGTAGACTTCAAATAAAGAGTATGAATATAGATAAACAGATGTTTTATAATGATAACAGGGTCAATGTATTAAATAGAAACAATAATTCAAAATACATCAAATAACAGAATTTTAGAATATATGAAGTAAAAATGTGAAATATTAAAGGGGGAAATTGGCAAATCCATTAACATGGGGAGAGTTTAATACTCCATTCTTGCTTATTGAGAGAAAAAGTAGGCACAATTCAATACAAATAAAATATTTGAACAACACTATCAAACAATTTGTCTGTCATATAGAGGATATTACACTTAAAATTACGAGATACATTTTCTATTAGTGTGCTGAACAATGACCAAGATGGTATTCTGGGCCTTAAGCAAGTCTCAATAAATGCTGAATGACTGAAATAATAAAGATAATATTCTCCCACCGCAAATATAAGAATAATTTATAAATGTTAATAAATCACAAATCAAACAAGAAATTTAGAAGAAAATTGAAAAATACATCATTCAAAAAAACTATTATTTGTGGATGAATTTCTAGTAGTATTTAGAGGAAGAAATGTAGCTTTAAATTGATATTAGAAAAAAGTTAAACATCAATGATATACACTTTCATCTTAAGAAGAGCAATTTGACTAACATCCTATAGTTGGTTCTTTGAAAAGATTAATAAACCAACAAGCACGTAGTAAGGTTGATCCAAAAAAGAAGAAACATTACAAAGAAAGAAGTGACATAACTACAGATTCAACAGAAATTTAAAAATTAATAGAAAAAAATTAAAAATCAATATTGCCAGCCATGAATTTATAATTAAAAATCTTTCTACAGAAAAAAGAAAATCAAAGCAGAAACAATTGGTTTGCAATTGGTTAAGAAAACAGAGTTTTCTGTTTAAAAATTTTGGAGTTAGTAGAAAAATGTCAACTTGCTAGGGGGAGTGACTTTCTCCAAGCCTCTCATGAAAAAACTTGGAACAGAAGGCAATAGCTAAAGGTTAGTTTTCACTTCCCTCCAATCTGGGCTCTATGTACCAGCAGATCTGTTAGGTGGGGATCCCCAGTGGGTGTCCAAGACTCTGAAAGACAACTCAGGGACATCTGTTCAGATGTCATCTTTAGTTTCTGCAGGGAAAGCAAACATCTCTGGAGGTTTAACTCCCTTCACTATTGTTAAGGCTACTATTATCTTCTTGTTTAGCAAGTTACTTAATTACCTCTGGGGCTAGCTAGATGCCTGGAATTTCTCTTTAAACAATTTTGGGATTTTCCTTTATTTGCCTGCTTGGAGTTTCGAAGGCCTTCAAAAAGGGGCTCGGGGTGGAGGTCTTTACTCAGCATCACTCTATCAAACATAATAAATAAATAATGCTAATCTTACTCAAACTCTTACAGAAAATACAGGAGAAGAGACCGTTTCACAAATAATTTGGTGAGCTAACATAATCCTGATACCACCTCATAGACAATAATTAAATTGACCAAATTGACCTCTATGTTTTAGCAATCCTTGGCCATCTTTCCAGGAAATTCCTCATTGGCCATTCTGCCAAGAGGGACTCCAGATAGGACTTGTTTGTGACCACTTTATCTTCCCTTCTCTTCTCTCCCAGGCTCTTTGCTAAGATCAAAATTCTTACTCCTTTATAGATCAAATCAAATCAGCTCTACCTTTGTCTCTCCCTCACTAATCCAGGCTATTTGCAAGCATCCTCACTTGTCTTATCTACAAAGGCCCAACCAAATGTACTCCTTAAAAATGAGCTCTCTGTCACACAGATGAGAAATGCCACTCTATCACATAGCAACAGCACCTACAGTCAGATTGCATTTAAAGACTGTTTTTTAATTCCCCATTACATTTCAGTACTTTTTGAAGTGGTAGTTATTATTAAGCCCAATTAAATTATTATTAAGCCCAACAATTGGGCTTAGAAATAGACAATGACATGAGACTTCACTTTCTTTCTTTCCTTCCTTTTCTCCTTCCTTCCTTCCCTTCTTCTCTCCTTACCTCCTTCCTGACTTCCTTCCTTCCCTCCTTTCCTCCTTCCCTCCTTCCTTCCTTCTCCCTCTCCTCTCCTCTCCTCTCCTCTTCTCCCCTCCCCTTGCCTCCCCTCCCCTCTCCTCCCCTCGCCTCCCCTCGCCTCCCCTCCCCTCCCCTCCCCTCCCCTCGCCTCCCCTCCCTGCCCCTCCTCACCCCTCCCCTCCCCTCCCCTCCCCTCCCCTCCCCTCCCTTTTTCTCCCCTCCTCTTCCCTCTTTTCCTTTTTTGTCAACAGGGCAAGGGGCATTTTTTGTTAGAGTTCTTTTTTTATAATAAAAAATATAAATTACATATAAAAGTTGCAGAAACTAGACCGACAAGAAGAAACATCACTTCTGCTTCAAACATTTGAAGACCCCTGCCATAAATATTTTGATTCCAATTTATACTCCTTCTGCTCTGTTTCTATCGTTTTTCTTTTCTGTTTTTCTTATTATTGTTGAAATAATACTGCAGAGAAAATTGACATTCTGACTTTTTAATAATTAAGCTTCATGAATAATATTTTCATGTTGTTACTAAAGTCTTGGCTAATATTTTTAATCTTTGTGTAATATTACACCAAACATCAATAATTTTCTTCTGCTTTTTTTTTTAAATGGAGATGTTAAAGGCTCCTCATACACTTTGCTAAATTTCCTCTCCAAAAAGTATACCATTATTTGCAAAATCTGAGTATCTAGAGTGTTATTAGCACAAGTTTATCTGTTTCATCATTTTGGGATTTTGGGGGCTATTTTCATGGTGAAAAAACATTTCTTTGTTTAAAGTTGAATTTTTAAAAATTTCGTCAAAGTTAAATATCTCCTAATGTGCTCAATAATCAGCTTTTATTTTCACTTTTTGTTAATGGGTTTTGTCTTTTTTTATTTTTTGCTTTAGTAATGATGTTTTTAGGCTTTAGTCTCTTTGTAGCATAATTTTCCTTTATTGTTCAAGGTGAAAATCTGAATAGATATTTTACCAACAGCTGACCAATGGCAAAAACAATATATACTTAGTAGGCTTTTCACTGATTTGTTTTGATTTTTTATAATATAATAAATTTCTATAAGATCTATTTCTAGAATATCATCCATCATTTTTGGCACATATTACTTTAATTATATTAGTTTGTATATACCTTATAATAGGAATGATCTCTCTGCCATCCAGTCTTCCCAACTCTATGATTAAACCTTATACATTGTTTTTTTCCGATGATTTCAGAATAAATCTGTTCAAATATATATAATGTATATTATAGATCTCGTTTTAGTTTTGTTTTTATTCATTATGTTTAACTTTTAATTAATTTAGGAAAGACTGAGAAAATTTTATGTTAGAGAATTCAGGAGGAGAGTTGTGAGTAACAGAATCAATCATAGATGATGTGAATTAAAAGTTCAAAAATCAGACTTTTTATAAACTAGTCATCACAGATTGTGTTAAGATTCTTGGGTGTCACTTGACAGATATTATTGTTGCAGTTTCCTTACTCCTTAGTTTAGCAAGGTTCGAGTTCTCGATCCATGGCCAAGAAGTATAAGGCACGCGGGCACCGGAGAGTGAGTGAGGCAGAGTAGGGTTTATTAAGCAACAGAAAAGCTCTCCACAGCAAGAGCGGCTCCGAGAGTGGATTGCCAGAAATGGGGCTGAGTTCTGGGTCTTCTATGTGCCAGAAACAAGGAAGACTTCTGTGTGTTCTGTCTTAATGGGAGGGGTACAGATTCCCCCTGTGGGTGTTGCATCTGCACATGCTTAGGGTTGGCCAGAGTGACTCCATCTTAGTTACTACTCATCAGTGCCTAAGCGACACCTGCAGAGGGCCAGTGGGGGCAAAACCACAATGTTAATAATATTGCAATCAGCTCTGGGTCAAGTTAAGGACATTTAGTTGATTTATTTTGCCTTTACCTAAATTGGGACAGTCCCTTCTGAGCAGACATCTTGGTATAAGAAGTTCTTAACCACATTTCCACCTGCTAACTACACCACAGGGGCAGTGCAGATGCATTCCTGCAGGCTCGTCTCTCTCCTGAGACCCTCCCTCTTTAGCTGCCTAGCCAACCTCTAACTGCCTCCTCTCTCCATATTTCTAGCTAATTCTTTTAGAAGGGACACTGTGTAGGCACAACAGAAGCAGGAGGCAGAAGGATTGGGTTTGAGACAGCCAGGAGCTTAGGTAGACACTGGAGGTGCAGAAGATTGACAGTCTTGTCAGAAAGGCACAGCTGAGATGCAAACAGGACCCAGCTGTTGTCCACCTGCTCACGATTTAAATTACTAGGGTGTGTTAGAAGGAGGGTATAATGATCCCAGCTGGATCAACATCTGTCTCTTTACCAGGGGAAGATAAGGTTCAAGATTAGGGATCTCACTGATTCCATCAACTGGGAGAAAGCTAATTTTAATACAAAACAAAATAGCGTAGTCTCAAGAAAAGAGAGGTAACCATGGCCACCACAGAGAATGCCTTAACCATTCTTATCAGCTAGTAGTGTATATTCTCATGTGCATAAACAATCATGCCCCTTGTCTATTATGGGATTCTTGATCACAGCATCTAGCTATTCCCTTTGCTTTTCTCTCATCTGCCAGCCTGCCCTGCAACAGGCATTTATGACTGTGGGCTTAAGTGTTCTGGTTCTCCCCCTGCCTTCCAGCACTTGAAGGTAATGGATGCATTGTTTTAAAGGAATGTGTATATGTATGGTGGGGTGTGGAATGGTTGTGGGTAGGTAACTAAAAGTGTCTGTCTATACTTGTGTAATCTTCTGAAGCCTCAATTTCCTATTCTACAAAATGAGGAAAGCCACAGCAATAATTGTTGAAAGGATTAAATAATACCTATACCGGGCTTAGTAATGATCTTGGCATATTGTGAGGTTTCAGTAAATGGTGGCTCTTATTATTATCAACATCATCATCTTTATTATTATTGGAGAAATTAACAGACATCACAATTCTCATCCTGAAAACCTTTGGGACATATTTATTACTATGCAAGAACTGTAAAAGAGAAAAATAGTAGGACTGAGTGACTTGTTTAAAAATATGAAAGAGTCCCTTGTGATAGAACCTCGGAGCTGCATATTAACTTCACAGCTGTAACAGTATTAATTAAATCATTTCCTTCAACATGTAAATAGCTTTTTGATATATATCTGCAGCCAGATTCTCCTGGTGTCCCTACTGCTTCCCGGAGGAGTACTTTAAGCATCTTTGGAAGTCTCCAAGGCTGCTTTTCATGCCACACTTTAAGATCACCAAGGGCACAATTAATAAGTTATTACTGCTTGTTTGGAAGTTACAAGACTTGAAATAATTTTTTCCTCCCTAGGAATACATTTGGAATTAAATATGAAAACTCATCTTATTTGCTATACTTTAAGATACTAAAAAATAAGTTATGTTGAAAACCCAAGTTGTAATACTTTTATTCCAAATAAAATAGTCCAATCTGTCTTAATGGCATTTGTTGATTATTTTACATTTTAAATTATTTGAAAATTTCTAGCTACATTTTATGTAAAAAATTTAGGTTAATATTTCTCCTAATTGGCTTTTCTTAAAAGATGTGGTACTTACATGTTAGTAATCTTAGAGAATTTTCATTACATTACATTTTTGTAGAATCCTGAATCTGTACAGCTGTGTACAAGCGTAACTTTGACATAAAAATGAATGCAAAGACATTCTACAAAGGTTCATTTTATCTTGTTCATGAGCTTTGATCAGGAGCCTTCCAAAAACTTACAGGCAGAGGACAGAGGAAGGAAATGGACTAACACTTCCTGATTTCCTATATAGCACAGGGGCTTTCCATCACTTTTTTTCCCCATTTTATCCTTATCTCAGAGGTAGACATCAGTATCTTTATTTTATAAATGAAGAACCTCAGCTAGGAGAGGCTAACTTGCTCAAGGCACACAGCAGTAAACTGAGATGCCATGTCTTAAAGCTTCCTTCCCAAGCTTGCTTCATTTCACATTACAGCAAGTTGCTTCCTACACAGAAGGAAAACTCACCTTCATTTGATTCTCTATGTCACGTTTTAGCAGCTATGCTTTTTCTAACTTGCAGGCAATTTGATTCTTGGAGAAATCTAAGCCATTTTCCCAGAAGGCAATAATAGCTCCTTATTGTCCTCTTTTGACTTAAACTGACACCATCATTCATGAGGGTCTTCCTTTTAAATCTTCAGTTGAATAGTTTACCTGAGTAGCCAAGCAGCATCAGTGAAATAGTTCTTCCTTTTCAAGGCTCATTCTTATTACCTACCCTGAACTGTTCCTTTGCACTTATTGGGAAAATTCTTTTTCATTTTCCTTCAAGGTTGGATTCTTCTATCAACATTAGCTTTTGGACAGGTTAATTCCAGTAGGAAAATTTTCAGCAGTCAATTCAGAGTTCAGTATATGAACAATTGCAGAGGAAACAGAGCTCTCAGTTTCCCTCAGCTATTTATAATCCATCCACTGTCTTTTATAAATTTTCAAATATTTTTGCATCTCAAGGAGTTCTTTTTCTGGTGGTAGTTTGAAATTAAATCAAGGATATATGGTGTCTTTCCTTTCTTATTTAAACAAATACAACCTACTGAATCTAGTAATGAGGTTTTTTTTTTTTTATTGCATTTTAGGTTTTGGGGTACATGTGATGAACATGCAAGATTGTTGCATAGGTACACACATAGCAGTGTGGTTTGCTGCCTTCCATCCCCTCACCTGTATCTGTCATTTCTCCCCATGCTATCTCTTCCCACCTCCCCACCCCCCCACCCCTCCCACATTTCCCCCCAACGGACCCCAGTGTGTAGTGCTCCCCTCCCTGTGTCCACATGTTCTCATTGTTCAACACCCGCCTATGAGTGAGAATATACAGTGTTTGATTTTCTGCTCTTGTGTCAGTTTGCTGAGAATGATGGTTTCCAGGTTCATCCATGTCCCTACAAAGGACGTGAACTCATCGTTTTTGATGGCTGCGTAATATTCCATGGTGTATATCTACCACATTTTCCCTATCCAGTCTATCATCGTTGGGCATTTGGGTTGGTTCCAGGTCTTTGCTATTGTAAACAGTGCTGCAATGAACATTCGTGTGCACGTGTCCTTGTAGTAGAATGATTTATAATCCTTTGGATATATACCCAGTAATGGGATTGCTGGGTCAAATGGGATTTCTATTTTTAGGTCCTTGAGGAATCACCACACTGTCTTCCACAATGGTTGAATTAATTTACATTCCCACCAACAGTGTAAAAGTGTTCCTATTTCTCCACATCCTCTCCAGCATCTGTTGTTTCCCCGATTTTTTAATGATCGCCATTCTAACTGGTGTAAGATGGTATCTCAATGTGGTTTTGATTTGCATTTCTCTGATGACCAGTGATGATGAGCATTTTTTCATATGTTTGTTGGCCTCCTGTATGTCTTCTTTTGTAAAGTATCTGTTCATATCCTTCGCCCATTTTTGAATGGGCTTGTTTGTTTTTATCTTGTAGATCTGCTTTAGTTCTTTGTAAATTCTGGATATCAGCCCCTTGTCAGATGGGTAGGCTGCAAAAATTTTTTCCCATTCTGTTGGTTGCCGATTCACTCTACTGACTGTGTCTTTTGCCGTGCAGAAGCTGTGGAGTTTGATTAGGTCCCATTTGTCTATTTTGGCTTTTGTTGCCATTGCTTTTGGCGTTTTGGTCATGAAGTCCTTGCCTACACCTATGTCCTGAATGGTTTTGCCTAGATTTTCTTCTAAGGTTTTTATGGTATTAGGTCTGATGTTTAAGTCTTTAATCCATCTGGAGTTAATTTTGGTGTAAGGTGTCAGGAAGGGGTTCTGTTTCTGCTTTCTGCAAATGGCTAGCCAGTTTTCCCAACACCATTTATTAAACAGGGAATCCTTTCCGCATTGCTTGTTTTTGTCAGGTTTGTCGAAGATCAGATGGTTGTAGGTATGTTGTATTTCCTCTGAGGCCTCTGTTCTGTTCCATTGGTCTATATCTCTGTTTTGGTACCAGTACCATGCTGTTTTGATTACTGTAGCCTTGTAGTATAGTTTGAAGTCTGGTAGTATGATGCCTCCTGCTTTGTTCTTTTTGCTTAGAATTGACTTGGCTATGCGGGCTCTCTTTTGGTTCCATATGAAGTTTAAGGTGTTTTTCTCCAGTTCTGTGAAGAAGGTCATTGGTAGCTTGATGGGAATAGCGTTGAATCTGTAAATTACTTTGGGCAGTATGACCATTTTCACGATGTTGATTCTTCCTAACCATGAACATGGAATGTTTCTCCATCTGTTTGTATCCTCTCTTATTTCGTTGAGCAATGGCTTGTAGTTCTCCTTGAAGAGGTCCTTTACGTTCCTTGTTAGTTGTATTCCTAGGTACTTTATTCTCTTTATAGCAATTGTGAATGGTAATTTGTTCTTGATTTGGCTCTCTTGAAGTCTATTACTGGTGTATAGGAATGCTTGTGATTTTTGCACATTGATTTTGTATCCTGAGACTTTGCTGAAGTTGTTTATCAGTTTCAGGAGATTTTGGGCTGAGATGATGGGGTCTTCCAGATACACAATCATGTCATCTGCAAATAGAGACAATTTGATTTCCTCCTTTCCAATTTGGATACCCTTTATTTCTTTTTCTTGCCTGATTGCTCTGGCTAGAACTTCCAGTACTATATTGAATAGGAGTGGTGAGAGAGGGCATCCTTGTCTAGTGCCAGATTTCAAAGGGAATGCTTCCAGTTTTTGCCCATTCAGTATGATATTGGCTGTTGGTTTGTCGTAAATAGCTTTTATTGTTTTGAGATACGTTCCATCAATACCTAGTTTATTGAGGGTTTTTAGCATAAAGCATTGTTGAGTTTTGTCAAAAGCCTTCTCTGCATCAATCGAGATAATCATGTGTTTTTTGTCTTTTGTTCTGTTTATGTGGTGAATTACGTTTATGGACTTGCGTATGTTGAACCAGCCTTGCATCCCCGGGATGAATCCTACTTGGTCATGGTGGATGAGCTTTTTGATATGCTGTTGCAATCTGTTTGCCAGTATTTTATTGAAGATTTTTGCATCTATGTTCATCATGGATATTGGCCTGAAATTTTCTTTTCTTATTGAGTCTCTGCCGGGTTTTGGTATCAGGATGATGTTTGTCTCGTAAAATGATTTGGGAAGGATTCCCTCTTTTTGGATTATCTGGAATAGTTTCAGAAGGAATGGTATCAGCTCCTCTTTGTATGTCTGGTAGAATTCAGCTGTGAACTCATCTGGACCTGGGCTTTTTTTGGGTGGTAGGCTCTTTATTGCTGCCTCGATTTCAGACCATGTTATTGGTCTATTCAGGGTTTCGGCTTCTTCCAGGTTTAGGCTTGGGAGGATGCAGGTGTCCAGGAATTTATCCATTTCTTCCAGGTTTACTAGTTTATGTGCATAGAGTTGTTTGTAATAATCTCTGATGATGGTTTGGATTTCTGTGGAATCTGTGGTGATATCCCCTTTATCGTTTTTTATTACATCAATTTGGTTATTCTCTCTTTTCTTTTTTATTAATCTGGCTAGTGGTCTGTCTATTTTGTTGATCTTTTCAAAAAACCAGCTCCTGGATTTATTGATTTTTTGAAGAGTTTTTTGTGTCTCTATTTCCTTCAGTTCTGCTCTGATCTTAGTTATTTCCTGTCTTCTGCTAGGTTTTGAGTTTTTTTGATCTTGCTCCTCTAGCTCTTTCAATTTTGATGATAGGGTGTCAATTTTAGATCTCTCCTTTCTTCTCATGTGGGCACTCATTGCTATATATTTTCCTCTAGAGACTGCTTTAAATGTGTCCCAGAGATTCTGGTATGTTGTGTCTTCATTCTCATTGGTTTCGAAGAACATCTTTATTTCTGCCTTCATTTCATTGTTTATCCAGTCAACCTTCAAGAGCAAGTTATTCAGTTTCCATGAAGCTGTGCGGTTCTGAGTTAGTTTCTGCATTCTGAGTTCTAACTCGATTGCACTGTGGTCTGAGAGACTGTTTGTTATGATTTCTGTTCTTTTGCATTTGCTGAGGAGTGATTTATTGCCAATTATGTGGTCAATTTTAGAGTAGGTGTGATGTGGTGCTGAGAAGAATGTATATTCTGTGGATTTGGGGTGGAGAGTTCTGTAAATGTCTATTAGGTTTGCTTGTTCCAGGTCTGTATTCAGGTCCTGGATATCCTTGTTAATTTTCTGTCTGGATGATCTGTCTAATATTGACAATGGGGTGTTAAAGTCTCCCACTATTATTGTGTGGGAGTCTAAGTCTCTTTGTAAGTCATTAAGAACTTGCCTTATGTATCTGGGTGCTCCTGTATTGGGTGCGTATATATTTAGGATCGTTAGCTCTTCTTGTTGCAGTGATCCTTTTACCATTATGTAATGTCCTTCTTTGTCTCTTTTGATCTTTGTTGCTTTAAAGTCTATTTTATCAGAGATGAGAATTGCAACTCCTGCCTTTTTTTGCTCTGCATTAGCTTGGTAGATCTTCCTCCATCCCTTTATTTTGAGCCTTTGTGTATCCTTGCATGTAAGATGGGTTTCCTGGATACAGCACACTGATGGGTTTTGGCTTTTTATCCAATTTGCCAGTCTGTGTCTTTTGATTGGGGCATTTAGTCCATTGACATTTAGGGATAGTATTGTTATGTGTGAATTTGATACTGTCATTTTGATGCTACCTGGCTGTTTTGTTGGTTAGTTGATGCAGATTCTTGATTGTGTTGATGCTCTTTTACCATTTGGTGTGTTTTTGGAGTGGCTGGTACTGGTTGTTCCTTTATATGTGTAGAGCCTCTTTCAGGAGTTCTTGTAGGGCAGGTTTGGTGGTGATGAAATCTCTGAGTGCTTGCTTGTTCACAAAGGATTTTATTTTTCCTTCACTTATGAAGCTTGGTTTGGCTGGATAGGAGATTCTGGGTTGAAAGTTCTTTTCTTTAAGGATGTTGAATATCGGCCCCCAATCTCTTCTGGCTTGTAGGGTTTCTGCTGAGAGATCTGCTGTGAGTCTAATGGGCTTCCCTTTGTGGGTAACCCGACCTTTCTCTCTGGCTGCCCTTAGCATTTTCTCTTTCATTTCAACCCTGGTGAATCTGATGATTCTGTGCCTTGGGGTTGCTCTTCTTGAGGAATATCTTTGTGGTGTTCTCTGTATTTCCTGGATTTGAATATTGGTCTGCCTTGCTAGGTTGGGGAAGTTTTCCTGGATAATATCCTGAAGAGTATTTTCCAGCTTGGATTCATTCTCTTCATCACATTCAGGTACACCTATCAGACGTAGATTAGGTCTTTTCACATAGTCCCACATTTCTTGAAGATTTTGTTCGTTCCTTTTTGCGCTTTTTTCTCTGTTCTTGCCTTCTCTTTTTATTTCATTGAGTTGATCTTCGACCTCTGATATCCTTTCTTCTGCTTGGTCAATTCGGCTATTGAAACTTGTGCATGCTTCACGAAGTTCTCGTGTTGCGTTTTTCAGCTCCATCAATTCACTTATACTCCTCTCTATGCTGTCCATTCTCGTCAGCAGTTCGTCCAATCTTTTTTCAACGTTCCTCTTTTCTTTGCGTTCGGTTAGAACATGTTCTTTTAGCTCACTGTAGTTTCTTACTACCCACCTTCTGAAGTCTGATTCTGTCATTTCATCACCCTCCTTCTCCATCCGGTCTGGTTCCCTTGCTGGTGAGGAGTTGTGATCCCTTTTAGGAGGAGAGGTGTTCTGGTTTCGGGAGTTTTCATCCTTTTTGCGCTGGTTTCTTCCCATTTTTGTGGGTTTATCCACCTGTTGTCTGTCTCTGTCCCAGGGAGTTGGAGCTTTATGAGATTTCATTGCACTACTGCCTTTTTTTTTATTTTTCTTTCAGGTCTGACCCGCCCAGCTAGCAGCACGCCTAGCCACTGCCTGGCCACAGGGGCTTTGCTGAGCTGCTGTGGGCTCCGCCCAGCTGCCCTGAGCTCTTCCCTGTAGTCCTTTTTATATGGGTGTAGTTAGAACTGTCTTGGCAATGGTGGCCCCGCCTCTATTATGGTGGACTCTCTCTGTTGTGGTAGGTTGCCTCGGCAACGGCAGCCTGCCTCTGTAGCGGTGGAGAGTCTCAGTAATGGCGGAAGCCCCTCCCCCACGGAGCCGGACCGTCCTGGTTCAGCTGTGCTTGGTTTGAAGGACTCAACCCAGAGGGTTTCCAATTACTGTTTTTGTTTTCGTTGTTGTTGGGGGTGGAGGGGTGGGACCAACCGAGCCTAATCACCTGGCTCCCTGACTCAGAGTCTTTTAAGTTGAACGACCCCGCGTTCCGGTCACTTGTTGAAAGGGCGCCGGGATCTCCCATGCTGCGACTCACGGAGTCGGCTCGAACTGCGGTGCCGGCTCCTGGCGGATTTTTTGCCTATGAATCTCCTGGCCTGACTCGCTATTTCAGATGAATGGGCAACTCTGCCGTCTCAGGGCTCTGCTCGCCAGCTAAGAGGGCTCCCAGACCAGTGGCTTTTGTACGGAGAACGGCAGCAACAGGGCGTGGTCACAGCAGCCGCGCGGGCCGAATCAGCCCCACGGGGGCCAAAACAGCCGCACCGGCTGGGACTGCGACGCTGGCGACCCCTCTGCCTGGGTATCTCCTGGTCTGTGGGCAATAAGAGTTCATCTGGAAATGCGGCGTCCACTCACCCTCTGCACTTTCACTGGGAGCTGAAGTCCTGCGCTGTTCTTAGGCGGCCATCTTCCCAGCATTCCTCTAGTAATGAGTTTTTAAGTCACATTTATCTTTTCTTTTTGGTATCATCCTACCTGGACATTTTTCAAAAGGAATCTTAAAATGTGATGTTTAAAGAGCAATGAAGTTAGGGTACAGAATATCTATATTAAAATTTTTGATGCCACAAAAGAAGTAGCACTCAAACATAAATTTCCACAGCAAGGCAATTTACTTCTACAGAAGAGTGCAGTCCACAGATGGAACATGGCTAGTGCAGGTGCGTGCACACCTGGACAAGCGAGGGGAAGGGGTACTTATTCCTGATGGAGGTCACCTTTACTGCTGTGTCATTCCCCTTTTGGCTAGGGTTAGACTGCACAGGTTAGTCTAATTCCGACTGGCTATTTTAAAGGGAGCAGGGGGTATAAGCCGAAGTGGCGGAGTGGGTGGGAACAACTGTTACAAGCAGGTCAGAGCAGGTAACAAGGGGTCAAAGCAGGTGACTGGAATGAGTCAGGATGAAGCAAAAGACCAGGGGTACAGATGTGAACTACTGATTGTAACTGGTGGAAAAGGTTGTTTACTGAAACTACAAGGAATTTAAACTTTAAAATGGAGAATTAAAGAATAAGAGAGCTGAACACACTGACATCCTGATTCTTTGAAGATAAACTTGGGGTTCACTATATCTAACTTGCTTACGTTGTCTTTTATAAATGTTCAAATATTTTTGCATCTCATAGAGTTCTTTTTCTGGTGGTAGTTTGAAATTAAATCGAGGATATATGGTGTCTTTCTTTTTTTATTTAAACAAATACAACCTACTGAATTTGGTAATGAGTTTCTAAGTAATATTTATCTTTTCCTTTTGTTATCTTCCTACCTGGACATTTTTCAAAAGGTATCTTAAAATGTGACGTTTAAAGAGGAATGAAGGTAGGGTAGAGAATATCTATATTCAGAAATAATGTTATCTGGCAAATTATACAGAAATAGCATCCTAGAATCACAGCCAAACTATGCCTACTTCTGGAACTACAAGAATGATATCCTATGCACTGTACTATATCGTGAAGTAAATGGGATATCTATCTGTATCAATGCACACTTTGGGAAAGATACATACTCATTTCACTAGAATATCCAAATATTTCAGGTTCTGAACTAGTTAGTAGGCATGTATCCTGCTGACCTAAAGGAATACTTTCATCTGTAATATTGACTGATGGTGGTGGTAGTGGCTAAGAGTATCTGCCCAGTCGTTAAGGATCTATAAAAGATGGATCATCACAATCTGCTGGTATGCAGTCTGCCAGGTACTAAATCTAAATGAGAACCAATGGCCTGTGAATGTTTATTTTTATGTTTGGTTCCTGCAAAATCTTTTCCCAAAACTAAGCAATTATATTCTTTAAAAAAAAAATAGCAAGGCAATGTAAATATAGGAATGAGTTCCCTATTCTAAAAATTTAAGCTATATTTTTTCCTTTTGCATGAGTCTAAGTGAATATGACTTCCGAAAATACAGTCCTCAGTGTCTTTTGTATAGTGAGATAATTTGATTCCTCCTGTAACTTTTCCGTAATAAAGAAAATTATAAGCAAGATTAAACTGTCTTATATTTTTCATAAATTTCATCAAATACAAATACTTTGAAAATCTTTCTCCTAAAAAGCCAATTTGAAGCTACATTATAGGCCGATGACATACATAAACCACAATCTAAACTAAGTTATTGCTGCAACCTGCATAGTACTAGGAGTTTTTAATCAGAAATTTGTATTGTAATATTATGCCTTTCTGTGGGGGTTCAAATCATTTTTATCAAGGAGCATATGAATATGTGATTTTATCAACAGTAGCTGTATTTGTTATTATATGATTAGAATCACTTATTGAACAAAGCCTATGCAAATATAATTGAAACACTACCCAGAAATATGTTGTCTTTGCTCTTTGTATTTTATCTTTTCTTCTTCTAATGAAAATATGCCTGAGATCAATATGTAAAGGTAAACATTTTACCTGTGTATCTAGTTTATTGTCTCAACTCATGGGATAATAATCATGAAATGGTTCTATTTCTTTGAATAAACTGCTTTCCCAGTCTTCTGTCCCAAATCTTCTTCCCATTTCATAATACATTGTATACAGATTCTATGAAAACATTGATCATAAAAAGTCCATTTCATGTCTGATTCAGATCTATTCTTTTCCCTTTACCGAAGTTGACGTTGTTTTAGGCCTTGACATAACTCTCTCTCCCTGGTCCCAACTCTACTCTGGGAGAAGAAACAGGAGGTAGTGGGTCTTCTTACATAGCCAGCCTTAAGCTGATGCTTGCTGGAGGGTGTGAGGGATCCTGATGTCACATTGACGTTGGTCTGTTTCAGTTACTGCTAGTGGCCTCTGCAATCTCCAAACATGGCACATTCTTCCACTAACTTCAATAAGTCAATATTTATTTTTAATGAGTTTGTAATTATTCTAATACATGAAAATCTGTTAAGATACTGATTGTTTAACATTTGCCATTCTGAGTAGATTCCAACTGCTGAGCTAAATGTTCATGTAAGCATTATTATCAAGACAATTTTGGTCCTGTGAAGAAACCACACTTTCATAGCTTGTATTTGAATGCTTTTCTGTGTTTTTAAAGACAATTTAAAGCTACTGCTGCAGAATTTTTCATGCAGTCAATTGAAAATAAGATCATTGTAGAAGAACAATGTGTAGAACCATTCTTCTTGTAAGTCCCATTAAGATTTTGGATTTTCTTGTGATGTTAATTTGTTTTGAATGCAAAATCTTAGTGTTGTGATATGTTAACTAAGAGTACAGTCTTGATGATGAGGAATTTGCACAGTGTGGTGACATTTGCAACAGCTCACAAATTATAAAAGTAACCCTGATAAACAGGTTTTGTTGCATTTATTTACTTTCTAAACCAGAGTAGCAGTATGTACTACTGGTTAGCCTTATAAAATAAAACCACCACATGGCAAGATTATGACTGATGAACAGTAAGCTGAAGTGCCCTGCAGGAGCAGAGGAGCCTAAGATAACAATTACTCAGTGCTACTTCCAAGCATGTTATGGAGGCAAAACGCAAGTCATTTAAATGCATTGGATAAAATTTTTCCATGTAGACAGTTGAAGGGAAAAATCACAGATACTATTAATCATTTCAAAAAGTTATTTTTGCATAGAGAAAGTCTCTCTCTGAGCCAACATGCTATAATGGCATGAGGAATTATAGGCTGAGGTTTCAGATTGAACTTAATTAGTGTCTTGCACACAGATGGCCCTAGAAGTATCTGTGCATCTGATTTGTGGTTCCTCTGGTTATGGCAGGCCCTGTAAGTCCAATATTGTACAAGCTACCTTAACAAAAGAATCTGGATCCCTGGCTCAGAAAGGATAAGTTTAAAAATGCAAGTAGGAAGAATTGTGAGAAAATTAAATCAAATATATGAAGAAATATGTGAAAAATAATTGGCCAGATTAGTGTCAAAGCTGAGAGAGGTGGAAAGAGAGACAGGTTTTGTTTTCTCTGCAGGAAATCGCTAACAGAATGACAGTTTCTACAGAAACCATTGTAAACAATATGCCCTTTAGTATGAACCTCCTAGCAAGCCAGTGTCTGTCCCCTAGCAGGGCTGCCTGGAATGTCTCCTGCAGCACAGAACTGCCCCAGGAAGAGAGTCAGGAAGCAGGAGAGATTCTAGTCTTCCATGCCCCATCTGAGGACTGACAAAGGAAAACAGTGAAAAAGTTACTAGAGTGAAGATTGTCCAGAAATGAGACAGAAGTGGCTGGTCCCAGTAGAGGCCACTGAATGGAGGCAGTGAGGTGACAGAATTAAAAAAGAGGAAGCATCCGAGTGTCTAATAATAAGAATGAGCTAGAATTGCCTTTGCCCTTTGGAAGCCCTCAGGATTGATTCACGTTTGCCTGCTTTCTGATTCAGGAATAAGAGTAGTATAGGAAGAATGCAGTACACAGCTGTTTGTGTAGTAATTGCTTGCACGTTAAAATCAGCACATTGAAGCATCCAGCTGTCTATGTTCCCTTAAAGATTAGCTTTTCCCTGGGAACTTTGATCCTGCTACAGAAACCAGATGGAATATCTCACAATCAAATAACAAGTGAAGTTGAAAAAAAAAAAAAAAGCTTTTAACATGTAATTCTACTTTATTCTTGTAGAAGCCACTTTGAATCAAGGTCTCTGAGAACTTATTTATGGAACCCAAATATTACTAATTCTTAATTTTCTAAAAGTATAGAGATTTAAAAGCATACATTTATAGGATTAAAATTGGATGGGAAGGACAAAAGTTAAATGAAATTTAGCAAACTTCAAAGAAAAAGAAAGAATATCCATTTGTTAAATTAATTTACAAATGAGAATATAGCTTTCTGTAGAATTATATCATTTTCCTAATTTTCTAAGTGTTCAAGTATATTCAGCTAATTATTATTTCACTAAACAAATGATGGCAGAAGTTTCTGGTTATCATCCATAAACTATTTCTCCTTCTTCTGGCAAAAAGTCTAGGAAAATCCTGCTTTCATCACAGGTGGCAGGGCTAAAAAGCTCTACTACTTTGTCTCTATAGGAGTAGGTATGGTCATCTAAGTTCTGACCATTGCAATACATGCAGAAGGATTGTGAGGAACTTCTGGAAAGGCTGCCAAAGAGCTAATGAATTAGAAGCAGGCCTAAACTTAGTGACTTAAAGAATACAAATCTTTTACTTTGCATTTCTTCTGTAGGTCAGAAGTCTGATGTAGGTCTTAATGACACCTCAAAATCAAGGTGTCAAGCAGGGGCTGCCTTCCTTTCTGGAGGTTCTAAGGTGACTTTGGGGATGTCAATCATGCATTAGAATAGTGGCGCTGAAAGCAAACTGAGCCTAATGATTCTATGGCACTTTGAGACTAGCCCTGAGCTGCCCATGACCAGATTTCTTTCACATTAGAAAATGTGTTCAAGCCATTTCTTGAGGGTTTGAAATATGCAACTGAAACTAGTACCTAACTAATTATATATTATTCTGCAGTCTATTTTATCTAGTATTGACTTGGTTCAAAGCGCTGTACAAGGAACTAGTGCTACATCCAGTTATTACCCCCATAAAATGTTTAGTATACAGTCTGCCCTATGAATCTACAGGTTCCACATCCATGCCTTCAACCAACTGCAGATCAAAACCATTTTGAAAAAAAAAGCAATAAAAAAGTAACAATACAGAAATAAAAAAAAACACAAAATTTAAAATACAGCATAATATTTACACAGCATTTATACCATATGAAGTATTTTAGAGATTACAAAGTATATGGAGGGTAGGTATATGATATAAAATAATTGTAGCATTTGCATAAGTCATGTGCAAATACTATAATTACTTTATATGAGAGTCTTGAGCACCCTCAGATTTTGGTGCCTGCAGGGGCCTGGAATCAATGCCCTACAGATACTGAGGAACAACTCTAAGAGAAACAAATTTTCTATTAAATGAGTATTATGATAATGGAAGGAGAAAAAACTTTGATATTTTAAACCAGGGGTCACAGCTTTCCTAAGGAAGACAGAATTAAGGGCAAAGAGCATTATTGCAGATAACACGCTGACCTTCACAGATATGGTATGACCTACCTTCAGTGAGAAAAATTCTTTGAATTGCCACTCTTAAAAATTCCTTATGATGAACGTGCATTGATCCACCCATTTCCATCTTACCCTCTTTTCCTGGATTTTCCTTTGGCAAACACATATTAAAGAGAGAATATCCAAAGATTACATGGATCAGGACTAAGGTTACTACCCTTGAGGGCTGATCTTACAGGGACATGTTCTAAACAAGGGAGGTATCAAGTTACAAATTATAACAATCAGTGGCCTGGAAATATCAGTTTGGGCACGATTAGGAAAACAATGCTAGTCTACTGGAGGTCCTTTTGAGGTTATCTGGAGTTAATTTTCCTGAGCATAAATAGACAAATGTACTCCTCAACTCTAAGACCATTTCACTGCACAACTGCGCTATGTAGCTTAGAGTCAATACTGATTCAAAAAGTATTTCAAGGAAGGATAAATATCCTTCCTAGAAAATCCCCTTAAAAAATTTGCTGCTGAAATAAAAATGGTGTAAAGAAGTCCTTTCAGAACAAGCACTATATCCCCATACTTATTTTAGCAACAGAAATTCAATTTGGTTGAGTTGTCTAGGGACTTGATTTGACCCTGTTTTCAGAACAATGTGCAGTGGTTTGACGGCATCATTTTTAAATGGGCCATCTGATGTTTCAGTTTGTAGATATAATTCAACATTTATTTTTGTCCTGTAATTATAGAATTAATGAAGAAAACACTACCTCTGTGTATTTGAAAATATTAAGGCCATCAAGTCATTTTTAGTATTAGTGTGGGAAGATACTCTGTCCAGCTTCAAAGCAGCATAGAACATCAGAAGCAGTGATTGTGTAGTGAGCTGTGCTCATCATTAACAGAGATACTGAGACAGTGGGTGTAGTTATTATTTTCTACATACAATTAATGTTGCATGTCAAGAGCATTATATTAATTTTGGTTCAGTATAAAAGACAGGGAGGCTACTGGTCCCTGAAATCAATGACTGAAAGAAGAGCCTAGACATTGGGTGATTCCATGAATAATTGAAGACTAATTTGTTAACCATGCAGAACTGAAGTCAGCCATACAGGGAGACACATTGTCAATTGCCAGCAATTTGCTATGTTTTCTGAAAACCACAGGCAGCAATTTACAGAAAAGATTAGGCCAGTTACTGTACACATGTGACACATTCTTGATTTAAGATGTCAATCTGGAAAGCTGTAAACTGACACCTGGAGTTTGGAATGAGGTTATAAAGTTTATGAAGAACTGGTTTTCCCTGAGAATGTCTACATTTCTGCTCTGGAAGATCCCTGAATGCACACCCCCTGCTGGTGCTAACTACGTGTATACAAATGGGTGATGTCATGGAAAGGTGCTGCAGCTTCTCTTGGGAACTGTCAGCACTTTCTCATTGCTCAGTGCTGGAATGCACTTGGTGTTCATGACAGCATGGTGATGTGCTTTTATTTCTTAGGAAAAAAAAATGTTGTCTATATATTTCTTTTTACTGTGCAATTCTGAGGGTTATAATCACTTTCTTCCTGTACCAGGAATTTATGTTGCAGTACTTCATAAGAAAATGATTAAAGGGAAATCCACTTTTTATTAGTGTAATTTCTTTCCACTTCTTTTTCCTATTGGCATTAAGTCAGTAACAATGTTTTCTTTTTTTTTTCATATTTGAATTTGTAAAAAGGTGAAATGAAGGTAGCCTTGGCCCCCAGAGAAATTTGAAACTATAGAATATCTTGGAGAATGACTGCTATTGAAAGCATGTTTATAAAATGCCACATCTCATATTTAAACATGATAAAGTATAATCTATGAGTGATCATTTTCTGAGTGTTAACAAAAATAGGCCTTTTATGTATGTTGAAATTTATTCTCAATATTTACATTAATTTATTAACTTTCCAAGGATTCCTAGCAAGAAGTCTTGCAAATCCAATTTTAATTAATATTCCTAACCTGAAATCACATATGCCAATGTAACTATTTTTTAATTGAGTTTAGCTTTTAGTATGAGAAACAAATCAAGACTTTCTATGTGTGTCATTGTTAGCAATAAAATAAATCTAAAAACTAAGAGATATACTTTCTTTCTTCATCTTTCACTCTTCTATATTTACCCACCTGGCTGAGTCTTTAAGCTCCTTTAAAAAATGATGGCAGTTCTTGTGTTTTGCTTTAATCATTCTTACCCATACTTTTCATTTTCTCAAAAGGAGAAAAACATTGATACCTTCATTTTGGTCTCCTATGTCAAGTATTAAAGGTGAAACATTAAGTTGCTAAAGATTGACCATAAAAGCCAAAATCTGAACTGTTTAATAATAGAGATTAGTATTAGACCATCGTTCTGATTTTGCTCAAAAGTCTGTGGTGTTTCCTTAATTTTAAAAAATCAATAAAATAAAAATTTATATGAATGGACTAATTTTAAAACATTGTGTTGAAAACTGGCACAGCTCCAAAGTGGCTCAGCAGTCTTCTCTCGCTTTGCCATCTATGGCAAACAATACCCTTATCACTCTTGGCAAACATGCATTATTTTACCTGTGAGTGTGGGAAGCATAGATTTGGAATGGCAGTAGAAATCACATTCAACTTTTCCAAAATACTCTTTTATGCAACCAGCAAGCTTCTGAAATTATAACATGTAAATTTAAACTCTAACTTTCTTATATGAATAACAAATATTTTTTATAATTATTACAAAAAGAAAGTTTTGAATTATTTATATGGTCTTGGTTTTGGGAAGGTCTAATCAATGAAATCATATAGTTTTATTGCTCATTGTTTATAGCATTTTTAATGTAAATTAAGGTATATATATATATACACACACACATACACACACACTTTATTGCACTTTAAGTTCTGGGGTACATGTGCAGAACGTGCAGGATTGTTGCATAGGTACATACATGGCAATGTGGTTTGCTGCCTCCATCCCTCTGTCACCTATATCTGGCATTTCCCCCCATGTTATCCCTCCCCAACCTCCTTACCTTCACTGTCCCTCCCCTAGTCCCCACCATCAGACGCCAGTGTGTGATGCTCCTCTCCCTGTGTCTGTGTGTTCTCGTTGTTCAACACCTGCCTATAAGTGAGAACATGTGGTGTTTGATTTTCTGTTCTTGTGTCAGTTCGCTGAGAATGATGATTTCCAGATTCATCCACATCCCTACAAAGGACACAAACTCTTCATTTTTTATGGCTGCCTAGCATTCCATGGTGTATATGTGCCACATTTTCCCTGTCCAGTCTATCACTGATCAACATTTGGGTTGGTTCCAGGTCTTTGCTATTGTAAACAGTGCCACAATGAACAATTAAGATATGTTTTCATAAGGAGGAAAATGTTCAATGATTTAGAGGTAGTTATGCTATAGGCAACAAAATCATGATTTTTCTGTGTTTGAGTGTTTAACTAAATGTTAAATTAGAATATAATAATGGTGGCAGCCTAATAATGTTTTCAACATAGTAAGCTTTGACTTTTGTTGCAAACATCAGGAAATTAACCTCTAAGTCTAAATTGTGATAACTTTACTCTCTAAGGTCTCTTGCTGCTCAGATCAGACTATAATGATTTCGACTTGATCTATTTCTTTACCTTTAGAAATTCCCTACTTTATTTTTCACTAAACCATCCAAAACCTCATGTCCTTTGTTACACCAAATGTAGAGTTGTTTTATTATTAGTTTGCATTTATATTGTATTTTCCCTCAAGTAGCTCGAGGTGCTTTACAGAACATGACAGCAGTCATCAAAACACTTTGTCAGGTATGTAAAGTGAGAAATAGTGCTGTTATAAATGTGCTGAAGGCATTGTGTACTTGCTAGAAAATATTTATTTTCTACATATTTTATTAGATATAATCTTTTTAGTGGTTTTGTTTAAAATGAGTTCCAACTTTCATTAACATTTTTTTGTGTGGATTTAGAATCAGAGACATTTGTTCAACAAGTTTATTGGGCATCTGCTGTTTGCCAAGTATTCTTGTAGGGGCTGAGAATATGACTGGGGGATAAAAAGAATTTGCTCTCACAGAGCTTTTATTCTGGTGAAAGAAACATATAAATAAGTAAATATACACTATAATAACTTGTTGTATTAAGTGCTATCAAGACAAAAACAACAAAATAAAGGGAAGTAAAAGAATAGAGAGTAACTTCATGGGAATGGAAGCAGTTGAGAGGCCTTGGTGGCAGAGGGAGCAAGTCATGCACAGATACAGGGAAATGCCAAGTCTCCCAGATAGGAACATGTTTGGCATGCACAAGGAACTGAAGGGATGCTGAGTCATGTTGCTAGCATGCTGTGAGCCACTAGAGGAGAGCAGAAGAAAGGACAATGGCAGGATACTACAGGAACCTCATGTATGTCATGAAAGGATTTGGATTTGGTCTCAGTATAATGGAAACCCATTGGCAGCTACTGAGAGCATAGGGGACTGCCAGGATCAGAAATCATTGTGTAGGGGCTAAGAGTGAAAGCAAGATGATCGACAAAGAAATTATCATGGTGGTCCAGGTAAGAAACAAAGGTGACAGCCGGGTGCAGTGGCTCATGCCTGTAATCCCAGCACTTTGGGAGGCCAAGGCAGACAGATCACCTGAAGTCAGGAGTTTGAGACCAGCCTGACCAACATGGCAAAACCCCATCTCTACTAAAAATACAAAGTTAGCTGGGCGTGGTGACATATGCCTATAATCCCAGCTACTCAGGAGAATCGCTTAAACCCATTGGGTGGAGGCTGCGGTGAGCCAAGATGGCACCATTGCACTCCAGCCTGGGCAACAAGAGCAAAACTCCATCTAAAAAAAAAAAAAAAAAAAGTGGCTTGGACCGAGGGGGTGGCAGTGGCCGAAGTGAGAATAACCAGTTTGAATAGTCGGTTTGAATAATCAATTTCAAAGCAGAGCAAATAGCGATAGTAGGTCGTAGAGATGGTGCATGAGAAATCTTTAAATTCTCTCTCTGCTGCATGTACTGTTGTCTCAGACTCAAAGTTTTCTTACCAGTAAAATTGCAAAAATAATTACATCAGAGAAAATTGATGTACAGATGAGAAAACTGAGACCTTGTGAAGAGTATACTTTTGATGCTTTAAAAATATATCCTGTCTCTCACGTCTCAACTAGCCCTTTATTTTCTTACTTTCTATTCTCTGTAACTTCATACTGCTTATTTCTCTTTCCCTGTGTTTCCTGCTTTGTTGTATCATATGTTGTCCGTGCCCTCCAAATGTCTTATTTCTGGATGCCAAGGTTTTGTTGATGGTTTTCTTTGAATACAGAAGGGGTTAGTTGAAGTGAGGCCTACTACCTTTCTTAGTTTTATAATAGAATCACTCCACATTTTTAGACTCTAATAAAAACTCTTGGCATAATATTTAATATACTTTTAATAGATACATCTGAAATTTCAGTGAGAGAAAAAAACTAAATATGGAATACGCGCTTCTGTTATCAGACAGATAGCTTTTAGCACTGAGAATAAAATAGAAAAGACTTTTAAAATTTAGAATTGTTTCTACCCAGTTATATACATTCACCTTGAAATTCTTCTAATTTGTTTTAAAACAATTTTTGTGGGTATATAGTAGATGTATATATTTATGAGATACATTCGATGATTTAATACAGGCATGAAATATAAAATAAGCACATCATAGAAAATGAGGTATCCATCTCCTCAAGAGTTTATGCTTTGAGTTTAAAAAGTCCAGTTACATTCTTTAAGTTATTTTAAAATGTACAATTATTGACTATAGTCACCCTAATGTGCTATCAAGTACTAGGTCTTAGTCATTTTTGTAAACCATTCTTTGTACCTATTAACCAACCCCACTTCCCCCACCAGCTCCCGCTACCCTTCCCAGTCTCTAGTGTCATCATTCTGCTCTCTGTGTCCATCTGTTCGATTGTTTTGATTTTTAGATTCCACACATAAGTGATAACATGCAATGTTTGTCTCTCTGTGCCTGGCTTATTTCTCTTAATATGATGACTTTCAGGTCTACCTGTGTTGCAAATGACTGGATCTCATCCTTTTTTATTGCTGAATAGTACTCTATTATCTGTATGTACCACATTTTAAAATCTGTTCATCTGTTGATGGACACTTAGGCTGCTTTCAGATTGTCCTATTTTTAAACAAATGTAGGAGGAGCACAGATATCTCTTTGATATACTCATTTTCTTTATTTTGGGTATATAGCCAAAAGCGAGACTGCTGGATCATATGGTAGCTCAATTTTTAGTTTTTTGAGGCGCCTCCAAATTGTGCTCCATAATGGTTGTACTAGTTTACATTTCCACCAACAGCGTGTGAGGTTGCTCTTGACACTTCTGCTAGGAATTGTTAGAGCATGTCTTTTGGAAATAAGCCACTTTATCTGTTGTGAGATGATATCTCATTTTAGTTTTGATTTTCATTTCTCTGATGATCAGTCACGCTAAACACCTTTTCATATGCCTGTTTGCCATTTTCATGTCTTATTTGAGAAATGTCTATTCAAGTATTTTGCCTATTTTTTAATCAGATTGTTAAATTATTATTATAGATCTCTTTGAGCTCCTTACATATTCTGGTTATTAATGCCTTGACAAATGGATAGTTTGCAAATGTTTTCTCCACCTATTGTTATGCCGGGGCCTATCTCTCTTTAGCTCTAATAATATTTCCTTTATATATCTGGATGCTCTTATGTTGAGTGCATATATATGTAATTGTTATGTCTTGAAAAGCTGTGGTTATTATTTTTGATTGGCTCATTGTTCTGCCTTTCTACTAAGAGTAGTTTACGTACCACAGTTACAGTGTTAGAATATTCTGTTTTTCTGTACACTTATTATTACCAGTGAGTTTTTTACCTTCAGGTGATTATTGCTCATTAATGTTCTTTTCTTTATGATTCAAATATTCTCTTTAGCCTTTCTTGTAGGATAGGCCTGTTATTGAGGAAATCCCTCAGCTTTGGTTTGTCTGAGAAAATCTTCATTTCTCCTTTATGTTTGAAGGATATTTGCATTGGATATACTATTCTAGGGCAAAAGTTATTTTTCTTCAGAACTTTGAATATATCCTGCCACCCTCTCCTAGCCTGTAAGGTTTTCACTGAAAAATCTATCGCCAAACATATTGGAGCTCCATTGTATGTTATTTGTTTCTTTTCACCTGCTGCTTTTAGAATCCTTTCTTTATCCTTGATCTTTGGAACTCTGAATATTAATTGCCTTAAAGTAGTCTTTTCTGGGATAAATCTGCTTTGTGTTCTGTACTTCGTGTACTTGGATATTGATATCGTTCTCTAGGTTTGAGAAGTTCTCTGTTGTTATCCCTTTGAGTGAACTTTCTACTCATGTCTCTTTCTCTACCTGCTCTTTAAGACCAGTAACTCTTAGATTTTCCCTTTTGAGGCCATTTTCTAGATTGTTAGGCATGTTTTGTTGTTTTTTATTTTTTTCTTTTCTGATTGTACACTTTCAGTTAGCCTATCTTCAGCCTCACTAATTATTACTGCTGCTTGATCAATTCTGCTATTAAAGAATTCTGATGCATTCTTTGGTATGTCAATTGCACTTTTCATCTCCAGAATTTTTACTTTATTTTTTTTAATTATTTTGATCACCTTATTAAATTTATTGAGAGAATTATGAATTCCTTTTATGCATTATCTTGAATTTCTTTGAGTTCCGTCGACACAGCTATTCTGACTTTTTTGTCTGAAGAATCATACATCTCTATTTCTTCAGAATTGGTCCTTGGTGCATTATTTATTTGGTGAGGTTATATTTTTCTGCATGGTACTGATGCTAGTAGATGTTCTTGTGTCTGGGCATTGAGGAGTTACATATTTATTGTAGTCTTCACTGTCTGGGCTTATTTGCAGCCATCCTTCTTGGGGAGGCTTTCTAGATATTTAAAAAGACAGATATTGTGATCTAAGCTGGTGGCACCACAAGCCGAGTAATTCTGTGGTTCTTGCAGACCCACAGGAATACTGCCTTGCTGGTCCTGAATCAAATCTGGGAGATTTCTCAAGATGATCAGATACTCTTGTTCTCATCCCTTACCTTCTCCAACACATACAGAGACTCTCTCTGCTCTGAGCCACCTGAAGTTGGGGGTGGAGTGGTACAAGCACCTTGTGGCCATCACTCCTATGACTTTCTTGGGTCAGACCTGAAGCCAGCACAGCACTGGGTCTCACCCAGGGCTTGCTGTAACCATTCCCTAGCTACTGCCTATGTTTACTCAAGGTCCTGAGGATCTCCAATCAGCAGTTGACAAAACCAGCCAGGCTTGTGAGCTTCCCTTCAGGGTAGCAAGCTTCCCCAGGCCCAGGGTGAGTCCAGAAATCCCATCGGAGAGTCAGGAACTAGAGTCAGAAAACTTAGAAGTCTACCTGGTGTTCTATTACATAGTGGCTGAGCTGGCACCCAAACCACAAGATGTAGATCTTCTCTCCCCTTTCCAAAGGCAGAGGGGCCTCACCTCGCAGCCACTGCTGCCACAGGCCCATGAGGAGAACTGCCAAGCTGCCTCTAATGTTCCCTTAAGACCCAAGGTCTTTTAAATCATCTTGTCACGAATGCTTCCTGGCCCTGCACTCACCCTTCAGGGCAGTAAACTCTTCTCTGGCCCAGGGCAGGTCCAGAAATGCTATTCGAGTTACTTCCTGGAATCAGGGACCCCAGCAGCCTGCTTGGTGCTCTGTAACCCTGAGGCTATGCTGGTACCTAATGTAAAAGACAAAGTCCCCTTTATTTTTCTCTCTGCTTTTTTCAAGCAGAAGGAGTTTTGCTCCACAGCCACCCCAGCTAATAATGTGCTATCTCGCCTGAAGCCAGCAAGTCTCAGCAGTTCACCTGAGGCACTCAAGGAAAGACCTGGGTATTGCTGCTAGTTATTCGGGGCCCAACAGCTCTTTGGTTAGCAGGTGATGAATGCTGCCAGGACTGGGTCCTTTTCTTCAAGGCAATAGGGTGTCTCTAGGAGGTAGGGCCTCATGACTCTGCCCAGTGCCCTTTTGTGCTGTGGCTGAGCTGGTTTCCTACATGCAAAACACAGTCCTCCCCAGTCTTCTCTCTCCTCTCCTCAAAGAAAAGGAAGGGATCTTTTTTGGAGTGGTGAGCTGTGCAGTGTGGGGTTAGGGGAGAGGCGGTGCCAGCAATCCTTTGGTTGCCCCAGCTGCTATTTCAGTGTGTCCTGTGCCACCCCCATCTACTCTCTCTTGGGCCTAGTTCACCATTAGGATTCACCTACGAGTTGCAGTCCTTGTGACCTAGACTGCATTTCAAGTTTACCTGGAGACACAGGGTAGCAGCCCTCAGCAGGGAGGTTTGCAGGCACGTAAATTCTGACCTCTGGGATCGGCACATCCTCTCTGGCTAGGGCTGATTGGGTGGGCATCAGCTGGGTTTGGTCTGGTTTTCCTTTCCGCTCTAACAAGACAGCGCTGAGTTCAATGATTCACAATGGCTGTGTTGTCCCTCCCCCAGTGCCCAGAGATGCTCTCTGCACCACACTGCTGCTGCCGCCAGGGGTAAGGGAAGGGTGGCATCTGCTATTCTGGACTGTTTTGTAAATCTCTTTTGTGACTCTTTCAGCAATATTAAGTTGAAACCAGGTACACTGAGGGCTCACCTGATATTTGGTTCTTATGAAGGTTTTTTTTCCTCTGTTTAGATAGTTGTTAACTTGGTGTTCTTGGAGGGATGATCGGTGGAGCTTTCGATTTCACCATCGTACTCCGCCTCTCCTGAAATTCTTCTAATTTCAGTGAGAATTGGTTATGTGAAAATCCACATTTGTATTATTGGGAAAATTCTAATTTCCTGGGTTTTTTTTTTTTTTTTTTCTGAATCTAACCCATTCTCCAACACAAAATGAGTGTCCAACAACCCCCTTCAATTCTGACACTACCTAGAGTTAGCATAGACCCCACAGGTTAAGGGCTCAGTTCCATAAGCCTACCCCCCAGAGTTTATTACAGCTGTGAACAGGGTCCTCAGGCTACTCACACTACTGTCCAGCCAACTAAAAATTCAGGGGTTTTGTCAACCACTCCTTAGGTTTGGTAACTCCCTAGGATGACTCATAGAGTCCTGGCTCACAGTCAGGACTTTGAGCTTTCCAGTCCTAGAAAGCACTTTACTGAAGATTTTTGGTTTATTGCAAAGGATACAACTCAGGAGCAGGCAAACAGAAGAAAGCCCAGGACAAGATATGAGGGTGAGGTTTCCATGGCCTCTTGCCTGTGTGTCACAGTCAGAACTTTGATGGGTTGATGTGTTGATTTGTTTCAACCCAAAAGCTTCCTGAACCTCAGGGTTCAAGAGGTTTATTTATTTTTTAAGTTTCATTGCATAGCCATGCTTGATTAAACCATTGTCCACTGGTGATTCATTCGATCTCCAGTCCCCTTCCCCCCCAACTTCAGGAAAGGCTGAAAGTTCCCTTAAGTGACTGAAAGTTCCAACCCTCTATTTGGTTGTTCCTTAACAACCACCTCCCATCTTGAAGAGATCCAGCCCCATAGTCCCCAAAGTTTACCTTATTAACATAAATTTGGTGATACAGTTTGGATGTCCTCTCCAAATCTCATGGTGGAATGTCATCCCCAGTGTTGGAGGTGGGGTCTGCTGGGGGTGTTTGAGTCCTGAGGGATTTCTCATGAACGGTTTAGCACCATCCCCTTGGTGCTTTCCTGATGACAGGGAATGATTTCTTGGGAGATATGGTTGTTTAAAGTGTGTGGCAACTTTCCCCTCCCTCTCCCTTGTTCTTACTCCCGCCGTCTGATGCATCTGCTCCCGCCATGTGATGCATCTGCTCCCACTTTTCTTTTGCCATGAATAAAAGTTCCCTGCAGCCTCCTCAGAAGCTGAGCAGATGCCAGTACCATGCTTCTGCAGCCTGCAAAACTGTGAGCCAATTAAACCTGTTATCTTTATAAACGACCGAGTCTCAGATATTTCTTTATAGCAATGCAAGAATGGCCTAACACTCAGATAAGGTCAAAAGTAGTTCCTTATTAACAATAAAAGACACTCCTGTCACCCAGGAAATCCCAAGGTTTAGAAGCTCTGTGCCAAGAATGGGACAAAAAAACAAATATGTGCATTGTTATTAGACCACACTAATCATGAAGTGTTTAATTACTAGCCCATTGAGAAAAGAGCTTTTGGAAGGACTCTGACCCTGGGTGATGAAGTTAAACCATAATGAGGAAGACATTGAATGTAAGCGCAAAGAGCTTAAAGCCAAGTGAAAAGAAATGAAGGCAACAACTTGAAGGACTCCTGGGTACCAGGCAGATTGACTCAGGGAGCTTGTTTTCCCCTAACATCAATCTCCCAAAATGTGCCCTTTCTCCTGTTGTACAGAAAGAATGGAAGCTTATAGAAAGTAAATAATTTAATCCTGGTCAGCCAGATGATATCTGGAGAGTGTTGTGTCTAATCCTGGGGTGCTCACTCCAAGACTAAGATTACAGTCATTATTGACAGGTATGTGAGAGAAACACCAAATGGAAAAAAAGAAAACTGGACAAACATACTACTGTGTTCATACCTCCTCTCCCCCCCAAGGGGGAGTGTTCTGTCTTACCTAAGCAGCAGGAAAGCCTGAGACATGAGAGATTTATGACTAAACAATACTCTGTTCGAGTAGCTGACACCAGAGCTACATAATACAAAGTGATAGGAAGACTTAGCATAGCAATCCTGTGAATTCAAGCATCAAAGACTGTAAACCAACATTCATATTTTCAGACCTCAGACAGGCTTTAGCCTTGAATTACTTGAAAGATTGTATTCTCATGGCTCTGTCATTAGGATCTGAAATGTGGGTCGTTCCACGTGCTGCATTTCTTGGTGATGTTTATCATAACATCTGCCAAGGGGCCTTGCAGATCGCAGCAGCTCAACTCACATTCCCTGTTTAGTCCTTTATGGCAGCATTCATCTAGTCTGTAGTTGAGGAGGTCCTGTTTCTGAGAAATTAAAATCTCTAGTGAAGACACACAAAACGAGTGGCTAAAGGGAGAGTCAAATTTAGAACATCAGCACCCACATCCATGGAATGTTTTCCGGGATGGGATTCAGGTTTGGGGTTGGAAGCATTTATCAGGATCCAGGAGCTTATCGGGATAAGCGTATCAGGATCCAGGAGCTACGTGAGTCCATCCAGCAGGGAGTGAAGGGAGGAAGTCGAATCACAATGTCAAGCCAGTTCAAAGCTGCTGTCTCATCCTGCTCTGTCTGAAAATTGTTGTAGTCCTCATGATTGCCTCGCTCGTGGTGGACAATTAGTTGTGGTGGCTGTATTTTCTTTTCCCATGTATTTATTTATTTTGCATTACTTTTCCCTCCACTAAGAGAAAAAGAGAGAGAGAGAAAATGAAAGAAGAAACAAAGAAAAAGAAAGAAGGAAGGAAGGAAGGAAAGAAGGAAGGAAGGAAGGAAGGAAGGAAGGAAGGAAGGAAGGAAGGAAGGAAGGAAGGAAGGGAGAGAGAAAGCAAGCTGGGCACGGTGGCTCATGCCTGTAATACCAGCACTTTGGGAGGCTGAGACAGGCAGATCACCTGAGGTCAGGAGTTCAAGACAAGCCTGGCCAACCTGCCGAAACCCTGTCTGCTAAAAACACAAAAATTAGCCCGGTATGATGGCGGGCACCTGTAATCTCAGCTACTCTGGAAGCTGAGGCAGGAGAATTCCTTGAATCCAGGAGGAAAAGGTTGCAGTAAACCTAGATCGCACCACTGCACTCCAGCCTGGGTGATGAGGGCAAAACTCTGTCTCAAAAAAAAAAAAAGAAAAAAAAAAAAAAAGACAAGACAGAACAAGAAAGGAGAGGAAAGGAGAGGAGAGAAGAGACCCTACATTTGTTTCCACCGTGATGCTGTTGGGTTAAGTATTCTGATTTGGTGGTAATGGTGTATGGAGGCCTCAGATTCCAACTTAGAGAAACCAGATCCTAATGTAACCAGTGCAGTGTAACAGGTGATTTCGTGTAAAGATGCAATCACCTGCTTTCATCTGTGAAAACACTGTGGTGGCTAGGACCACAGGTTCATTGGTACCTATTTTGTCACATGATACAAGTGTTCATTTACCTTAGCTGAGTTCAACTTGATGATCCCATACTAGGTCACTTACCTTAAGGAAAAGCTGGAAGCATTCAGGTCTGAAACTGCTAATGTGTGTTGGTAAAACCACTGAAAGAACATGATTGTGGTTTTAAGGATCTTCCTAACTATTGACAAATCATTGAAATGCAGGTTAAGATGTCCAAAAAAACAATCAACATCCTTATAAGAGAAACTGAATTAATTAAACACTATTCCTGAAGGGAAAGAATATGCTGTATACTGTAAGAGAGGAAAAATATCTTTTCCTCCTACTCATCTTAGGTGCATTGGCTGGGGTCCCTGTGACAAAAGAAAGATTAACAAGAGAAAAGCACATAAATTTATTTCATATAAGTTTTACCTGACACAGGAGTCTTCATAAGAAAGTGAAGACCCAAAGAAACAGTTAAACCTGGGTGTTTTCATGCTAGGTTTGTTGAAGTGTGAATAGTCATGAAAGAATATGATAGGACAAAGAGGTACGTTCCCATGGTAATAAACCAGGGAGACTTAGCAAGTCCTGTTCATTTTTATCCTCTCTGTGCCCCTGTGTCTTCAGATATAAGGATGCTTCCTTTATCCAGGTACAGAACGGGCACCTCTCACATGACAGTCTTATGAACTTCACAGGAGGGTCAGAAAGCCCTCCCAAGATTTTATGACCTGCTTAGAGGGATGGTCAGAAAGTTCTTCCTCCACATGCTGTTTCTCAAATTCCCTCGGCTTAACAGATCCAATATGCCATATGCCATATTTGGGGGTAGTGTGTCCTGAACCCCATCAATACAGAAGTATATTAGCCGTTTCCTCGACCAACAATTTAAGAGATGCAGGAGTAATTTCAAATATATACTAATTTAGACCCAGACCTCCCCAAACGAGGCGAGTACATTTTGTCTTTAAGTATCAATTCTTTGAAACCTATTAGACACTGTTTATGATACATCTAAAACAAAAAGAAAAGTAGTTTGGAAAGAACTCTACTTTTTTCCTAGAAATAAAAATAAAGTTTTTTTATTCATCCCTCTCCAGCCTTCTACAAGTTTCTTTATGTATCAGGTCCTTTTCTTGGCTAAGATACATGTTAATGATCTTATTAACATATTAAACAATAACTTAGGGAAGGCTGACATTTCCCAAAGCTTTTGGTCAATTATCAAAGTAATGAAAGTTGCCAGTGATTCAGGCCAAGCCTATAAACCCCTGAAATTCACTTACTGCCTGAAAGGTCAGGTAAATTAGAAGAAAATATAGGCCTGGCCTTGAAGAGTCTGAATGTGGTGATCCTGAGTGCTCTTAAAAGTGGCTGAAACTAAGAGGCCTGGTATTAATTCTAGCTGGCTTCCTGGTATTGATTAAGAAGTAATCGCAAGTGCTCATTTGTGGGCAAATTAAGAGATAAGTCCTTTTCAGAAGGTCATTTACATGTCTTCTTTTTAATTAATATTACTGACTGGAAGATTTGCAGTTAAATTAGCCCATTAATTATAAAAGTCATCATTCTGGAGAGTAGGAAAGGATCATTTATTTAATATCAAATCCAGGTTTTCAATCAATTGCCATTTCTTCTGACACCATGCTGGGAAAGGTTCTGAAGTTTTGAATTGTGAGTTGAATGGTTGAACATGACCTCTGCAGTTCTGTTTTGTTGTGACTGATTTTATCAATAAATGTAATATAAAAATGTACTGTTAAAAACTGAAAAATACATTTAATTGTAAGGAGGAAAGAAAAATCTATTTTTATTTAATTTATTGTTGAAAGGTAAACCTAATATTTTAGTACCCCCATTTCTTAAGCTCAGCATAAATACAGACATATACTGTCTTTAAATTTTTTATTACTTAAAATATAGTTTGATATTTTACTTTTTCATGTAATAAGAACATTTTCCCATGTCATAAATATTAATTGAAAACTGTCTTCATTAAACTTCATTTTGAGATTATTCCAAATTTACATGCCGTTGCAAGAAATAATACAGAGAGAGCTTGTGTACCCTTTACCCAGTTTCTCCCAATGATAACATCTGTCAAAGCTATAGTAATATCATAACTAAGAAACTGGCATTGACTAGTCAAGATATAAAACATTTCCCTCCTATGAGATCCTTCACATTATCCTTCTATAATCTGAAGGTAATTCCCTGCCATTTCATCTTTAACCCCTGGAAGCCAAGAATGCATCTTACATGTCTATAATTTTGGCATTTCAAGAATGTTATGGAAGTGAAATTTTATAGTATATAACCTTTAGGGATGAGCTCTTCTCATTCAGCATAACTCTCCATAATTCCTCTAAGTTGTTACATGTATCAATAGATGACTCCGTTTTATTGCTGAGTAGTATTCCACGGTAGATGTGCCATGGTTTGTTCAACCAGTTACCAAAGGATATCTGGGTTGTTTCCAACTTATGGCCTTTGTGAATGTAACTGCTATGAACATTTATATACAGGTTTTGTGTGAACCTAAGTTGTCATTTCTCTGTGATAAATGCCCGAGTGTGTAATTGTTAGGTCATTTGATAGTTGTGTGTTTATTTCTATATAAAACAGCCAAACTATTTTCTAGAATGACTGTATCGTTTTACTTCTCCACTGTCAATTTGTGAGTGATCTAGTTTCTCTACATCCTTGCCAGCATTTGGTGTTATTACTACTATTATTTTAATAGGTATGTAGTGTAGTATTTCATTGTGGCTTTAATTTGCATTTCCTTAGAGGTTAATGTTGTTGAATAACTTTTTATGCGCTTATTTGCTGTTAGTAAAATGTCTCTTCCTGTTTTCGCCCATTTTCTAATTGGATTTGGTTTTTTATTGTGAAGTCTTGAGAGTTCTTTAAATAATTTAAATACTAGTCTTTTGTCAGATTCATGGTTTGCAACTATTTTCTCCATGTGTAGCTTTTTCTATCCTCTTAACCAGCTCTGTCACAGAGCAAATCTTTTTAATTTTGATAGGATCCAATTTATTTTCTTTCTACAGATAGTACTTTTGATGTCAAATCTAAGAACTCTTTACTAGCTCTAAATCCTGAAGATTTTCTCCTACTTTTTTCCTAAAAGTTTTATAGATTTATGTTTTATATTTAAGTCCATAATCCATTTTGAGTTAATTAATTAAATTGTATTTTTATTACTGATACAGGATAGAATGAATATTGTCACAAGGGAAGAACGTGTGTGTGTGTGTGTGTGTGTGTGTGTGTGTGTGTGTGTGTGTTGTGAGAGAGGGGGGAGGGAGAGAGAGAAAGAGAGATCAAGAAATTTGCTGGTGAAATGAGGCCAGGAGAAAAGAGGCATGATTAAACAAACATATTGAGTGCAAATAAACTACAGTCCACTTGAATCAGCTTCAAAGGGATCACAAACCCTTCTGTCTGCCTACATTTTTTTTTGTCAGTTCTTCAAAGGTCTAGCTCAGTATGTACATTCATCCCTTCACTACTCTCACCTCATTCATTTAAGTTGGAGAGGTCTTTGACCAACCAAGAAAAGAATACTATAAACAACCTAAGATCATGAAACTCTTCACTATAAACAAAATTTGTATATATAACCACTGTAGCATTTTCCTCCTAGGCAAACATAAAATGGTCTTAAATAAAACAGTATTTGTTTACAGTAGTAATTCTTCCTTCCTATCCCTTATATCATTACTGTCATTCCTTTCACTCATGCATAAGCATATGCTTGTATGTGTGTATATGTTTGAATCTATTGTTGCTATTATAATTTTGAACACACTGTTATCTGTTAGATCAATTAAGAATAATAAAAAGAGAAGTTTTATTTTACCTTCACTTATTTATCCTCTGATGCTCTTCTTTTCTTACGTAGGTACAAATGCTGGCTTAAATGATTCTCCTTCTTTCTAAAGAACTTCTTGTAAGGCAGGTCTACTGGCCGCAACTTCTCTGAATCTTTGTTTGTATAAGGTTTTCTTTCTCCTCCACCTTTGAAGGATTGTATTGTTACCAGAAGGAGGTCCCAATCCAGAAACTGAGAGAGAAATATTTGGAGCTCACACAAGAAAGAATTCTGGGTGAGTCCATAGAGTAAAGTGAAAGCAAGTTTATTAAGAAAGAAAAGGAATAAAAGAATGGCCACAGCAGTGGTGTAAGTTACTCAACTGATTATACTTATAGTTATTTCTTGATTATATGCTAAACAAGGGGTGGATTAATTGTGAGTTTTCCAGATTCCCAGAACTGATGAATTGGGAATTTCCAATTCCCAGAACTGACGATTCCTTCCCTTTTAGACTATATGGGGAAACTTACTGAGGTTGCCATGGCATTTGTAAACGGTCATGGTGCTGGCAGGAGTGTCTTTTAGCATGCTAATATATTATAATTATTGTATAATGACCAGTGAGGATGACCAGAGGTTACTTCCATCACCATCTTGGTTTTGGTGGGTTTTGGCTGACTTCTTTACCATGCGCTTTATTATCAGCAAGGTCTTTGTGATCTGTGTCTTGTGCCAACCTATCTCATCCTGTGATTAAGAATATCTAACCTCCTAGTAATGCAGCCCAGTTGGTCTCAGTCTTATTTTACCCAACTCCTATTCAAAACGGAGTTGCTCTGGTTCAAACGCCTCTGAAAATGTCACAGGACTCAGAATTCTAGGTTGGCATTTTTTTCTCTTCATATTTCAAATATCTAACTCCATTCTCTCTTTTTTTACTTTCATGGTTTTCCAGAAGTCAGATGTAACTATTTGTTCCTCTTCGGATGAGCTTTTATTTCCTCTCTCTTTATTTGGGTTTTTAAATCTTTGATTTTCTGTAGTTTGAATATGATATACCCAGTTGTAGATTTTGTTTGTTTGATTGGTGTTTATCTGTTGAAGTTTTGTGAGCTTCCTAGATCTGTGGTTTAGCGTCTTGCATTAATTTTTAAGGAAATTCACAGTCATTTTTGTTTCAAATATTGCTTCTGCTCCTTTCTCTTTTTATTCTCCTTTGGTATGCTCATTATGCAAATGCTATGGCTTTCACCGTTGTCCCATGGTTCTTGGACACTCTGATTTGTTCCGTTTTTCTTTTTTGTTGTTGTTGTTCCATCTTTTCTTTCTTGCTTCTTAGTTTTGGAAGCTTCTTTTTTCGTATTCTCAAACTCAGAGATTATTTTCTCATCAGTATCCAGTCTACTAATGAGTCCATAAAAGCATCCTTCATTTCTGTTAGTCTTTTAATCACTAGAAATTTTTTTTAAACCTAGAATTTCCATTGCTCTTCTTACATTGTCTATCTCTTCTTGCATGTTTTCTACTTCTTTCATTAAGCTCTTAGCATATTCATCATTTAAAAAAAAATTTCTGGTCCGATAATTTCAACATTCTTACCAAATCTGATTCTGGCTGTGATGCTTATTCAACCTAGTCAAACTGTATTTTTTTGCCTTTTAGTAGTTATTATAATTTTTTGTTGAAATATGGACATTATATACCGGTTAAAAGGAACAGTGGCCTTTAGTAATGTAGTAGTAAGGTGTACGGGAAGGGAAAGCTAGTCTTAGCTTCTTTTCAAGTCTGCCTTTAAGTCTTATGATAAATGCTATCACATTTAATTGTTAGAAGATCCCCCCCCACCACCCTCCCCAGAATAGGCACCATTATCTACACATAACAGATCAGGAAGCTAGAGTTTGCCTAAAGTCACATGGCTAAGTAATGGAGAAACCCAGACTCCCAGTCAGGTTCTTCTGACTCAATCTACTTAAGCATTGTGCTACATTGAATTATGTAAAACCAGAAACTGTATTTCTGATCCATTTGAGTCCTGTCTCCACTACTTACCAAGTTTGTGACCCAGGTAGCTTGCTTAACATCAAACCCCAGGTTTCTCATCTGCAAATGGGGACCATAGCATTCCCTGCCTCAGCAGGTTGTGATAAATGTGACAATAACTGACAGAGAAATTAACTGTGTGAATCACACAAGAGAAAATACTTCAGTTTGCATAAGGATTGAGAATGGAACCTAATAGGATGAGACAGGTGGCAAAGGAGTGGAAGAGTGAGAAGGAATTGCTAATTGCCATTTTCTCCTCCTGTCTCCTTTGTTGGGATTATTTTCAGGCCATAACCACTGTTTTCCACCATTCTTACTATCTACAGAAGAGACTTGGAGCAGGAAAGGCAAATAATAATTATGGAACAGTCACTACAGTGAGGTCAAACGTTGTAAGTACTTTTCATGTGTTAACACAACATAATGGACAAAGCAGTCCTATAATTAAGGAAACAGTGGCATCGAGGAAACGGAGACTTGCATGAAGACCATAGCTTATGAGTTCTGTACTTCATGTGTGCTTTATTTGTGAAGAGGCTAGTATTTGAGCTCTCTTGCCTCTGAGACATTTCTCTGTTCATTAATTTCTACAAACTCTCTCCTCACTCCATCATCGAAATAGTTAGGAAGAGTATCCATTGATTCTACTATTAGCATATCTCAGACAGGCCCTTGAGAGCGATTCAACTCCCATTGATTTTCATAGAGAAAAGCCCCATTCAGATGGAAAGCAAAGAAAGATTTATTTGCTCCTGACATAAACTCATGTTTCATGCTGCGCTTAGTAAGTGCTGTGAGTGGGGAGGCTGAATTCAGATCAATCAAGAATCCAGAGATTATTCTTACCGGGCAAACACGTTGTGTGGCCTGTTGGGCACAGATACTAAAAAACCATCAGAGGCATGAGGTCTTGGTGGTCTTCAGACTATCCAGAAATTGGTTCCAGAAGTCCCATTCAACACTAAACTCTGCAGCATTTCCCAGGGTGGAGGAATGAGATACAATATTGCATTATGACACATGTCTAAAAGCCAGGGCTTTGGGGACAGACTCTTGGGCTTCGCATTCCAGCTTCACCTGCTAACTCTCAGCCAAGTTACTTAGCTGTGCCTCAGTGTTTTTATCTATAAAAAGAGCATAATAATAACACTTTCTATCTTAGGGTGATAATAAATATTAAATTAGATTTATTTTTTGTGTAGAAAATAGTACCCAGCACACCTTAAACATAACAGCAAAAATAATAATTCACTTCTGCTCAATGCACCTTCCCATGGCCCTAAATTTTAATTTCAGACAGTAAGTCAACCACTCTTGTCTCTACATTGCCAAATCTAACAATTAAATCTGTTTAACAAGTTAGTGAAATGCAGAGAAATTTAGCAAGTTTTTAAAAAAGTGTTTTCTAAATTGCTAATTGCATGATTTGTACATGCCAAGCTCAAAGGAAGGATGTGCTGGTAGCCGGAACTAGGCAAGAACCAAGGAAGGAAGTTATCTTCCTCAAAAAGCCTCCTGCCTCTTTCCCTCAATGCCTTGGGGCAACTGGAAGATATGATGGACAAAATAAACAATTACGGATGAGAAGTTTGGTGTTCAAGTTGTGGCTCTACTGCTTAAAAGCTAAACAACTCTATGACAATTACTCTGTCTAAAATTTAATTTTTCTATTTGAGAAATATGGATAACAGCACTCACAAAATTAAATACATTTAAATGTCACCAAATGTCTTTTTAACAAATGGTGACCTGTGCAATTGCTACCTATTATTTACTATATTGATGCAATCATTCAAATGCTTATGTCCTGGGAGGGTCAGAGTGCTTATTTACAGCCTGTTATAAATTACTTCAGAGTCAGGCTGCTTTTCTCATTGACCTGGCTGGGACCAGGGATGGTGGGTGATGGGAGCGTTCCCTCTGCTGTGATACGGGTAAAGAATAAGACTTCTTGGAGCATGAGGTACTCCGGAGCTGGGATGGGAAAGGGTCCATAGAGAAAGGTTGTAGAATTCTGTGCGTTTCACATGCTTTGAAATGTGGCTTATGTAAGACCTGATAAAAGTGTTCACTGAGATGACTGAGAGAATGATGGTGATTTCAGTAATTACAACTTACCTTTTACAACCCTTTTCAAGCTTAAACACCTCCTTTTCTCTTGAAGAAGTCATCACTTCCTGGTAAAATAGAAGACTGGAAATACACTTTTTGTCATCTTAGGTTGCTAGTTTCATGGGGGTTTGAAGGAAAGACCAATGTGGTAGGAGGTAGCAGGGTACTGGAGACAGAAAGAGACTGGGTCTACCCCTTCCTGGCCATGTGCCCTTAGACAAGTTCCTGAATTCAACTGGAACATGGTTACCTCGTCCTTAAGAACAGCAGCACCCACTGCAAAGGCTATGATCAAGATTAAATAAGATTCTTCACCCAACATGCCTTCTTCTGAGCATTCAGTAAATGGAGTCCATTATCATCACAGCCACCTGCATCTGTCAAGGCATCTGGCCGTCGGAAGCACTATGGGAAACCTATAAATGCTAGTTACGTTCCATTCATGGTGACTTGGATTATTACACTGCTTCACGGAGGGAGAAGCTGAAGCCCACAAAGGTCAAAGGGCTTGATGAAACCTGTAAAGCTACCTCACACATCAGCTTTGGGAAACATCACGTAAGGCATGGGCCTGGAGAGGAAAGTGGGCCCACATCCAAGCTTATGTCAGTCAGATGCTAAAATGTCATTATCTCTACACTGTATTAAGTGCTTGTATATGCTGCTTCACAACAAAATGCATTATTGATGTGCTGATGTTTTCCCACTGGGTTTATCCGTGGTTTGCACAGCAAATTTTGCACATTTTGTCATCACCTGTGTTTGAAAATAGGAAGTTTCTTGATGGATTATTCCATTATCTAATGAGTTTTATCGTTGTTTTTTTTTTTTCATTTCCAGGCTAAATGTTTCATTTCTTGACTGTATAATGTTACTTCTTATTATACAATGCTAAATCATTTTAATTAATTCTTCTAGCCTGTTTCGTTACTGTCTTCCAAATATTAATAAGCAGTTATCCTTTTCTCTCAGTATTATTTATGTCTAATCTATACATACACTATGTTCTTAATGTCTTTGCATAGCTCATGCTTTTAATCACTGTTATCACTTTCATTTGTGTTCCAGTTTATCAAGAAGTTCTTATAGATTTCTCACGCATAAGTAATGGTTTTAGACAATTTCCTATTCAGGATGACCTTTTTTTCAACCCATATATTGGTGTCTGTGTTCCTCCCAGGATGGCAACCTCTATGAAGTCAAAGACTGTCTTTTTAAAAATGTCTTCAACATTTTATTCTGAACACCTAGCATAGTAGCTGTAATGTAGTCATCCTTGATGCATATTTGTTGAATGAATATTGACTATATAGCTGAAATTCATTTTACTTTTATTAAAGCAAACAATTCACTAAGCTCTCAAATATCTATTTGTAAACATTTTCTCTCTCCTAAAATTTCTGTGTGCTACCTAATTAATGTAAGACATAGCCCCAGGGGTTGGCATTAGAGAAATGAATCAGGTCTTGCTTGTCCCTGATGGGAAGAAATCAGATAATTCTAGTAATGCTGGCAAATCACCTGGACAGGTGATTTGTGCCAGCCCCTATTTAACACCTCACTTGTATGAATGTATTTCATCCTCACCACTACCCTATTTTGAATGATTTTCTTATATGTTCTTATCTACTATGCACCATAACCCTAGTGAATAAGTTGATTAGCCGCTCTATGGCTCAGTTTCTTCATCTGTCAAATGGAGTTTTATTTATTCAATAAATGTATTTTGCATGCCTACTATGCCAGGCAGTGTTATAGGCAATAGAAATACAGAAATGACCACAATAAACTATGCTATTGCCTTCATGGTGTTATAATACATCCATAGCAGCACATGCTTCATAAGATTTGGGGAATGATTAAATGAGATTATACTAGTAAAATCACCAAGAACAATATTGGCACATAGTAGGCACTCCATAAATACTAGGTGTTATTATCATGCAAAGACATACATAGATGAAGTAGATAAATATATGTTTTCTGTTGATTCTGAGGGAATTGAAGGAGACAAAAAGTTCAATATGAAATCATCACTCTAAGAAATTATAATTGTTGAACTATGATGAACCCAGGATTTTGGGGGTAACACATGTATTTTTTAGACTGGAAAATACTAATTGCAGTATTTCAAATTTGTTTCTTTTCATTAGGCATATGAATGTATAAACCTCATATAAGGATCTGTATTCAAAGGTTGGATTCATTGTGGACTTTTTTAAAAGGTGCATACTAATAATTCTAATGCAATTACTGTAGTCCCCTCTTATCCGTGGTTTTACTTTCCATGGGTCCACTTATCTGTGGTCAAATGTGTCTGAAAATAGCTGAGTACATTAAGTACAGTAAGATATGGAGTGAGAGAGAGAGGCCACATGCACATGACTTTTCTTACAATATATTATAATTGTTCTATTTTATTAGTAGAATATTGTTAATCTCTTCCTATACCTAATTTATAAATTAAACTTTATCATAGGTATGTATAGAAAAAACATAGTACATATAGAGTTCATTATTACTCTCTGTTTCTGGCATCCACTGGAGGTCTTGGAATGCACCCCCTGCAGATAAAGGGAGATTACCGTATATTAGAAAATTGTTTGAGCAACAGGTAGAACCTGAACTATAAAAACATACATGGGATGGAGCCCTTTCTTCCCATTGAACACAAATAATGCTCTGCAATAAAATGAGGTATAAACTGTATAGCAGACAATTATAATGGGATTGAACCTAATTAGTATTGGAGAAGTGAGAGTCTTCGTTGAAAGTAGCACTTCATAATCACGTAATCAGGAAGCTTTGGTTCTTAGGCTGACAGGAGATCTGACCCTTTAGAAAAAGTGTTTCTAAATCTTCCAAGTGTATTGAGCAAATCACCAAAACGTGCTTGATGAAAACCGTGATGGGGTGTGTGTCCAGAACACCACGCACCCTCCACTCCAGTGCTCCCATCTTGATTGCATTCCCAGAGTCACTCACGAGACTCTCATCACCCCCAAATTCTGCAGACATTGCTTGTTATTTCAAAAGTGAAATTACATGCAATCAGTTGTGAATTTCCTCAGCTTACCTTCTCTTTCTGTGTTAAAATGCCCCGTTTGTCAGACTCAGAGAAATTTGCTTCCACCCAAAACCTTCAACTCCCTCTAGAAATCACATATTTCATCACGTGCTTTTCTCCCCTAACTGCTAGATCTTTCTTTTCATCACATAAACAAGCCTCAAGTTTCCTCTTTCATATTAAGAGAAAAGCAACTTTCCTCCAGCTCTTATCCTGTATCTCTCTTCTATGAGCCAAATTTCTGGAAAGAGAAATCTGTTTCTACTCTTTTCATTTCCAAGCCTCACATTTACTACTCAAAGAAAGGGGCTCTTTCCATTCCAAAGGAGCTGCTTTTGCAGAGGTCACGAATGACCTCTCCATGCCAATTCAAGCCAACACTTCTCCACTGTCAGGTTCCTGCTTATAGAAATTTGTGCAGCACTAGAAACTTTTGACCATACTCCCAACAACTCTTTCCAAAACCCACATCTCCAGAGGGACATTGTTCCTGATCTCCCCACCAGTGTTTTCAGCTGGGCCTATATTCCTTGATGATTTCTTTGTAATGTCTTAACATGTCAGAGATTAACCTTGCCTTCTCCACCCTGCCCCTTCTTGATATTTCTCACCTTGGTGAGGGATGCCGTCCTTCACCCATCACCTAATTTTGAAACATGAAAAATCTTCCCATACCCTCCCTACTCTCCATGCCCACAGTGTCCTGATGTCAGAATAATCTTCCTAAGATGAAAATATGGTCATGTCATTTCCGTATTTGTCACCCTTCAGTGGCTTCTCACAGTTTTTGAAAAGAAAAGCCAAAATCTTTAGCAAGATACTCAGAGTCCCTTATGAATTTGTCTTTGCTAAATTTTCACTTCTCATCTTGACCTTCTCCCACATGTATTTGTCACTCCATCTGTTACAAACCTATGTTAGCTCCCAGAGACTTCTGTTCTTCATATCTCCAGAACAATCCTACTCCTCTTGATACCTGATGAAATTACTGTCTTCAAAATTCAAGTACCACCTCTTCTGAAGTTATTTCTGCTAAAAATTTATCTCCTCTTCAGAGCTCCCAGCACCGCTGTCTTAATGTCTCTGCATTAAGCTCATGCACCTTGTTCGAAGCCCTCTTTGACTAGGTTTTAAGTCACTTAAGGGTGAGTACAGCGTCTTATTGATGATTTAATCATCAGGCCTGTAACAGTGTCTGATGCAGGTTAGGCACTGGATAATATCATACATTAAAATTATAACACTATGTCAGTAGCCTAGGGAGCACTAAAATGACATGCACAGTGCCCCTCGTGGCAAATTCGGAAATACTGCAAGTAGGTCACACCCAAGGGAACCCTGGTGCTTCCTTCGTGAGGTGGTCTTTTAGTGACTGTCTCCATTTATCAGATATGACCCTCTTTGTTATAGGAAGGTGACCCCATGCATAAGAACAATCACTTATATTGATTTAGTAGATTCTCACATCCATCTCCATATTTCTAACATGACACTTATATATTTTAATATAATCTGCTAACATGAAATTTTTGTGTTTTAAAAAATTAAAGTGCTTGTTAACTCTTCTGGGAACATAACTTAGAAATGCTGGACTAGGGTATAAAATAAAAATATCAAGATATGCTTTACAGATATTATCATAAACCTTGGAGGGTTATCTTACTTCAAATCTGAGCAGAAAACAAAGTTTCTCTGGGTTTGAAGTAGAAAAGATATTTGAATAGTAAGCTTCTAAGACAGTTAATTTACTGATGTCTTTTTTTTTTCTTTTTCTTTTTTTTTTTTTTTTTTTTTTTTTTTTTTTTTTTTTGAGATGGAATCTTATTCTTTCACTCAGGTTGGAGTGCAATGGCGCAACCTTGGCTCACTGTAGCCTCTGCCTCCCAGGGTCAAGCGATTCTCATTCCTCAGCCTCCCGAGTAGCTGGGATTACAAGTGTGTGCCACCATGCCTGGCTAATTTTTCTATTTTTAGTAGAGATGGGGTTTCATCATATTGGCTAGATTGGTCTCGAACTTCTTATCTCAGATGATCTACCCACCTCGGCCTCCCAAAGTGCTAGGATTACAGGTGTGTACAAATGTCTTTAATTAAGAATTCAGTTTAAGTGTTCCTGAAAGATCATGCTTCTCACAGAAAGATTAACTTCATACACTGATTTGTTTAGTAAATTTAATAAAAATATGCTTCTAAAATATCCTTTTCTGCCAAAGGGAAATGCCACATCTCTGTCTTATCCTGCAGTGCTTGCCCTGGGAATGGAGGCAGAGTGGCACTTGGTTGCAGGGGCAGAGCAGGGTGGATTGATGATTCCTTGTTTTGGGTGTGTAGAGGCTATGAAGTATGGGGTTAGGGTAGGGCCTTGGGAGCTTGATATTCCTGACTACAAACCCTTACACTGCCACCTAAGAGCTACATCATTGAGAGTTACTGAATCTCTTTGAAGCCTCAGTTTCTACATCTGTAACATGAGGAAAACTTAATTTGCACCTTGAAGGACTGTTATGAACGTTATCATTTTAGAATATTTTGAAAATGAGAAAACCAGTTTTGAAGATTCACCCTCACCTTATTTTGCAAATGACTATTTCTTTTAGATCATTACTGATAACCCTGTCTCTCACCATCATAGGGTCCTGAATACTTACTATCTCAGTAATCTTCTGTTCTTGGATGAGGGTTTCATATATACATCTGTGGTTCTGACTTGCTTGTCAAGTCACATGGTTTCTTGCAATGAAAAAGAAGCCACTGGGCAGTAAAACACAATAGTAACAATAACAATGTTTACCATGCCAGGCCCCTGCATATATTATTTGTCATCTATACAACAGCCCCGCAGGGTAGGCACCAGTGGCTGCAGAAGAAAGGGACACCACGGATAACAGAGAGGAATACTGAACCACAGTGGAGTCGATGAAATGCCTGGTGAAATCGTGCCCATGGCCTTTTGGGAACAAACCTTCCAAAAGTCCAGCTCACCTTTGAGCACAGCTGCCACACTGTCTACCATGGAGCCCTCCAACTTCAGGTGGCCTCTGTATCTGTCACCCAGGCAGGGACACTGGCAGAACCCCACGTATTAGAAACCCATTAGGCCTTTGCTTAGCTTTTGGAGGGGGAAAGAATGTGAAGAAGGCAGGCATCCCTACAAGAGGTGTCTGTCGTATCTGGTATCCTCCCCACTTCTCTGTCCCTTCGCATCTCATAGAGTACAACTAATGCAGGCAATAGGAGCAGTTCTTCATTCAGTCTTAAAGGAATCACCAGTTGATTCACTAACTCCAGGTGCTTTGATTAATATTCCAAAGCTGTGGAACAGCTCACAGTATAAGAATAACATGTTCTGCCTTGCGGAAATATGCAGAATCTTGGAAATGTCACTTCCTCCAACTATGAGTGTTCCTAGAGTGTTTGACTCCTGTTTAAAGACCTTACAAAAAAAGTGAATGATTGACTCATGCTAATAAGGTCAGCTCAGAGAAGCAAAATATAAAAGCTCAACGTTCAGACCAGACAAGAGAGAATCTGGGGATTCTAGCTTATCTGGGGGTTTAGGGGCATAGGCTCAACTACAAGAAAGTGGGCTTGAGGGAGGAAACAGAGCACCTCTGCAGAGACGTTAGGCACTGGAGGGGCCGTGAGAGGGTGTGGATTGTATCCAAAGGATAAAAAATAAATCAAAGATCAAATTAAACCAAACAAACAGAGGAAACCCCTGAAAAATATTCTAAATGCTCTAAATATATGCCATGCTACATGAGATAGTGTCTAGTTGTGACTTCTTTCAATCATTATTTTACTGAGCTTCCCATAAATTATAGTATGAAACATATATGCATATGAAGAGATTCTGATGATAAAAGACTTGATTTCTGAAAGCCTGAGGCAACTGCAGAGTCAAATCTTGTGTTTCTTAAAGGAGGGTCTTCTCTTCCTCCAGCTGGTGACCTTGGGAAATTCCTTCTGCCCGGCATGCCTGGATGAATTTATTTTGGGGAACTGCTTAGGAAAGTGCTATGGTCAGGAGATTTGGTCCCCTCCCCGCCACCCACAAATTAGTCTGTTGAGAGCCTAACCCCAAGATGATGATATTAAGAGGTGGAACCTTTGGAAGGTGATTATGATTAGTGTCCTTATAAAAGAGGCTATGAGAGAGCTCCCTCACCCCTTCTGTCATGTGAGAAGGTGCTGTCTATGACCAGGAGGCAGGCCTCACAAGATATCAAATCTGCCTGAACCTTCATCTTGGACTTTCTAGCCTTCAGATATGTGAGAAATAGATTATGTTGTTTATAAGCCACCAGACTATGGTATTTTGTTATAGCAGTCTAAATGGACTAAGACAGAAAGTTTCATCATATTCCCATATTGTTGTCTTTTGCTGGTATTCATCACTGACAGAATTTTAGCAGAAGCCTTGCTGTAATTTGGGAAAATGCAAGAGAAAATATCTGAGTAGTGACTTTGCCCTGTCTACACGGAATAGACCAATGCTGCCTACACAAGTTCAGTCTGCACCAAGTTCAGAATGGGGCCATGTGATGAGAAACTCGAATCAAAGTGATGGTGGCTGAAGATGATTCTAGGCAGCAATGAGAAAACACACAACTGATTTTATTCCTTCTTACACTTTCAAAAATAGATTGAAGTTGAGAATTGTGCTTTGCAAAGGCCATGTTTCTAACTCTTAATAATTAACCTATTTACAATACTCATTTCACAGTCTGTGATGCAGTAATCCACAAAATATTCTGTATCAGTGTCTCATGATGGTTAAAGGAAGAGATTAAATAATTAAAAGAAGGTAAATACTCATTTTTTGTGTGTTCCCCAAAATTATAGAAATAAGGTAGCCTATGAAGATTTTCACACACACATGCACACACATACATACGCATACACACATACCCATACCCTTAAGCACACATGCATATCAATAGCTCTTTTCAGAATTTTCTTGGTATACTTTATTCAAAATGGTGTAAAATGAACAATAACATTTCTCCTTGTACCTTCAAAAGATGAAATTTATGATAGTAAAGAGCATGTTTTAAAATACAAATATCTGAACAATGTTGAGCTTGAAAATTGATGTTCATGGCAATGCTAAGACAAAAGCAGGTCTCGTAGGGAATAATCTTATGTTTGTGTATTGTAACTACCTCCAGGGAGCATGCGAGTGGGAATACTTTCATTGATGAAACTTCTTTTTCTAGTCAGGAATTTCCTCATACATAGAGCACTGAATTAATTTTATACCGATACTGTAAACAAAAAAAAAATCATGTCACTGGTATAAATTTTGCTACAAAGAGCCTCATTAGAGAACTCAGAAATCCCAATTAATCTTATGTTCATACTGTATAATGATAGTAATTAGTGATGTTAAATTGATATTTGAAAATACATAATAGTTACCTAAATTCATTTTATTATGACTAACTCTGTAACTCTATAGTCTCTCACTTATAAATACTTGAAAGTTGAATTTTTGCTTTTTTGTAGTAAATGAACTTTCTTATTTTAGATGAAAATCATTTTTTTTTTATTTCACATATATAACAGCAGCTATCAGACTTCCCTAAAAAATGGGAATCCGTTATTTTTTGCAAAGGAATGGTTTCAAGTTTATGACTCTGCTGACAAAACAATTTTTAAATAACAAAATCTAACAGCAGACATAACTAGGTATGAAATAGACCTTTGCCTCAAATGCATAAAGTTCAGTATCTCATCCAAAGACCTTTTCATCCTTTCTATTGCCTGGCATCTTTGAAGAACATCCCTGAGGCTGCTCAGAGTTCCTAGTGACATCCCTTAGTGAATGGATCAACTAGACATGGAAGAAATACAGCACCTGGGCAGTAGAATGCACATGCAAATACATGAGCCTCCTGTCTCTAAACCTTACTTGACCAGGTGGTTTCTGCTCTTTTCTGGTCCCACAAGTTAACTGCAGTAAGGAGATACTAATTAGTTTACTGCTGAGAAATTGGAAGCTCTTTCAGCCTGATGTGTCTTGCACAGAAAAAAAATAACGAAACCAAGCAATAGTGCTTCCAGGGAATGTTCTCCTTATCTGCATTTGGTGTTCCATCTCTAGGAATCCTTAGTCCTTTAGAGTTACTATTAGATGAGCCTAAATGGACTTCCAGGCTTACTTTGTTTGGTTCAGGGGGTACTAAATTTCCTGGGCATTTGTCAATAATTCATTTGAGAAAGACAAGAGGCACAGTGATGGTGCAAAAAAAGTACAGCAGAAAGAAGCCTCCCAGGGCCTGGCTGGATGCCTCCAGTGTCTGAGGCAGTGGGGTCCTTCTGTCCCACATATGAGAGTGAGACCAATGAGGGGAGACGAAGAATAAGAACACAGAAACATTAAGGTCAGGTTCCATGAGGTGAGCTATGCAACCCATTTTATATTGACCCCTCTACCTATAACACTTTATAAACACCATTCCAGAAAGGCAGAGAAATGTACTTATGGCAGTTCTACATTCATTCCTAAAGGAATCACCAGTTGATTCTCTAACTCCAGGGGCTTTGATTAATATTCTAAAGCTGTGGAACAGCTCACAGTATATGAATGACATGTCCTGCCTTGTGGAAATATGTAAAATCTTGCAAATGTGACTTCCTCCAACTATGAGTGTTCCTAGAGTGTTTGACTCCTGTTTAAAGACCTTACAAAAAAAGTGAATGATTGACTCATGCTAATCAGGTTTGCAAGATCCTCAGGGAAACAAGAAGTTAAGTAGTGATGGTGGGAGGAGGACTGATTTTGAATAAAAAAACCCATCTTCAGTATTTTTCTCACAATTGTCATTTGAAAAAAAACACTTTCTCCATTTCTCTTGTTAATCCTCATCTTTGTGGCAGGGTTTCCTAATCTGAGAAGTACATTCTACATATGTCAAACGTAAAGGGACTAGTGTTGCAGAGCAGTACTTTGAAATGAGAGTCACAGAGAGGCAGGCAAACGAAGCTAGAAACAGAATATGGTATATTTCATCAACATTCGACTTACACCCAACCTTCAAAATCTTCTGTATAATTTTGGCAACTTGTGAGATAAGGTCTACGTGCCCTTGGAGGAATAGATTTAATGAGGAGATCAACTACCGCACAGGTGCAGAACTAGGGTGTATCTTCGTCTCTTTACCCCAAATGCCAAAAATGACATCACCTGTTAGTATTGCTGATACTGTTTCTTTTTTTTAACACTACTCCAATTTAACACTTATAACAAAAAGCAGCTCATTCCTAATGCTATTGATCTAACCCTGATCCCACAACCATATATTAAATTTTCCTTCCCTAATCCCCCATACAGCTTTCATGCACCTCAGCCACCAGTATTCTCTAAGTACAGGGGTAGATATGTTTGTAATCCCAAATGTGCACAAAGGAGACTGGAAGCTCCTGAATCTCTGTGTTCCTCCCAGAGAAAATTTTGGCCTCATTCTTTGTTTTCTTAATGTAAAGTGTATTCTAAACTAATTCAGACCCTTTTACCCCTAGCCTTTTCTGGAAAATAGCCCTGGAGAAATCTGTAATTTTTTCTATAAGTGTGCTATCTCAGTACTTTTCTCACATCTTAGAATTAGAAAAAAAATACTCAAATCCCCACACCATGCCCTTTGATTTGCAGTCAGGGACCTGAGATCCCTGAAGGCTGAGGTAGACTGACACAGGGAAGCAGACAGAGAAGAGAAAAGGACCAAGGTTTGAGCCCTGGGAACTCCAAAATTTGGAGTTTGCATTGGGAAGAAGCTTTCGGTGAGATATAAGGAAAACAAAGGGACTATTGATATGAAGGTCAAGAGAAGAAGGTAATTCCAGAAGAAGAGAGGTGGCCAACCATGTCAAATGCTACTAGGAGTTCCAATGACATAAGGTTAGGAAACAGACTAATACATTTGACAAAATGAAGCCCATGTGGATAGAGAGACAGAAAAGAAATGAAACTCACAGGGTTTGGAAGGAAACCCTCTCACCAAAGAGAGGTGAGGACAGAATGATAAAGGAATAACTTGCTTGGAAGAGTTGTACAGAAAGGAGCTGAAAAGTGAGGCAGTGGCCAGAAGATGTCGTTTACATGAAGTTTTTAGTTTCTTATTTGTTTTATGTCTAGACCATATGAAAACATGATTGCTAGTTGAAGTTGTTGAGAGAAAGAAGTTATCCTTGCTAAAGAGAGGGACAATTACAAAATCAAGATTTGTTACTGGACTACAAATGATAAAAGTAGACAAATTGGTCATCAGCAGGAGCAGAAACATGCCAAAAGAGAAAAGGGGTAGAATGTGGGTGCAGGGGTGCAAATTTGAGTTAGTTTGGGGATGAGAAGTTAAGTGATTTTTTTCTGGCTACTTCTCTTTTTATTAATAAAAAAATGAGGGAGGCCACAACTGATGAGGAAAAGAGCTTTCGGACACTGAGGAGAGAAAAGTAGGTCAATAATTATCTTGGAGAATAGGAACACAAATGTACTAGGAAATTATAGTAGGATTTCTAAGCTTTACCAAGTGTCCATTCAAACTTTGCAGTCATAAATTTAGCCCTTATCTATGATGTGACCATATCACAGCATTACTAACCATTTTGTATGTGAAAAATCGTATTTTTCCCAATCATACACAAGTTTTTCAAAGGTGAAATCCCAAGGTTGTGCTAACTGGTACCTTTTCCAGGGCATACTTCAGTGTCCTGGTGAGTAGGTACCTGAGATTGTTTGGCTTTGTATCCCCACCCAAATCTCATGTTGAATTGTAATCCCCGCCTGTCAGAGGAGAGACCTGGTGGGAGGTGATTGAATCATGGGGGCAGTTTTCCCCATGCAGTTCTTGTGACAGTGAGTTCTCATGAGATATGATGGATTTATAAGGGGTTCTTCCCCCTTTGTTTTGCCCCTCTCTCTCTCACCTACCACCATGTATGATGTGCATCTTTCCCTTCTGCCATGATTGTAAGTTTCCTGAGGCCTCCCCAGGCATGAGGAACTGTGAGTCAATTAAACCTCCTTTCTTGTAAACTACCCAGTCTTTGGTAGTATCTCTATAGCAATGTGAGAATAAACTAATACAGTACCTCATAAATGTTTGTGAGCTTTCAGATTGAGGATTGAATTTAACATCGTGAATTAGATGCTTCAGGAAATGTTTCTACTCCTGCTTTCCTCTGCCCTGAACCATATTAGTAGAGATATTCACAGAAATCATTGCTCTTTTTCCTCTGCACCCACCCAGCCTAGCTAACACATCTCCCTTAGCCCTCATATCACTAAAAGGATCCAGCAGGACCCCTCTGACCACCCTAGAGGTAGGTCTAAATTTTTCATCTATTCAAATATGTCCTCTAGCATTATGGTTGTAAAAGTCAGAGACTATGCCCTAAAAATAGAAAAGCCTCATTTATTCTTTTTTAGAACCCTGCTTCTCAAAGTTGGTCCTGACACCAGCAGCACCAGCACTATCTTAGAGCTTATTAGAAATGCATCTTCGTTCTTGGGTTCTTGGATTCACTACAGATCCATTTAATCAGAATCTACACTTTAACAAGATGCTTAGATAATCTTTATACCACCAAACTTTGAAAAGCACCCTTCTGATGAGAAAGGAAACTCCCAAATACAGTTATGTAGTTAGGCTAACAGAAAGCTTTGGAAAATATATGCAAATTTTAATAATTGCTTTGATTTTTGTTCATAAAGGCACACTGTATTGCCATGTATCTTGCTGGACCTAAGGAACAGAAAGAATTTTTGATTGTCAGGAAAGCTGAACTCTGTTTAATGTATGCTGATTCTTTCATGTGAATTGCAGCTAAAAAGTTAGCTATTAAATACCTTATTAAAATAACAAAAATGCTCTCAGTAATCCATAAATTATTTGTAGTACATTTGCTCTTTGTATGTTTTTGGTAAGTGGTTGGGAGGACAAACAGCAGTCAGGAAAACAACAATTTGTATTCTTCAAGAGCCTGACTCTAGACAGACAAAATTCCTGAACACAGAGAAATGTTTCCTGGACATTCAAATACTACTTAGCAAGTTAAATACCTCATTGATGAAGTCAGAGGCAAGTTTAGGAAAAGGTTAGTTATCTGAGTAACCTATTCTTGAACATGGAAATCACATCATTATTTTAAGAGAATGTGTGTGAGAAAGAATAAATGAAAAATTTAGATATAGCTATTTTGCTGTGCTACAAGTCTTATATGTTTATTCAAAGTCTTCTCTGTAAGACTATGATGCATTTGGTTAAGATTAATTTCAAAAAATTTACCTGTATTTTTAATATCATCTAGAAATGAATAGTAGCCATCAAAGAGGTCTTCAGGCCCTAATTGACTGCCTGGAATGGTGGGTCACAAGGTAACATGTTCTGAGGATGCTTGGATGCACCCTACCAAAGAGAGATATTAATGAAACCAGTCAGACCATGCAACTGCACTGCATTCCCTGGGGGAAAATGCTTTTTTAAAAAAATAATGCATGTTGATTACTTAAAGTTTGGAAGTTGAGAAAATAACTAAAATGCTCCTGCATCCATTTGCTCTGGGATTACCATTTGAAACCCATTATTGAAATAGAAACCAGTTTGTCACTGGTAAGCTTGAGATTCCAACATGTTACCACGTTGCATGACATAGCAAAACTGCCATTGAAACCTCAGTCAGAATTCTGTGTTTCTCAACAGAACGTATATATGTAAGATACTAGTGGGCACACTGTATTACGGACATAATATTATTTTCTATATTTATTATCATAACACATTCTCACACCTACCATTTGTTTCTACTGCTGTCTTTCAGGCTTCTGATTTTATTTGACTTTGGATGATGTTGGTGCTGAACTCTGATTGCTAGGTTCTAAAAGAACAGCCTCATTTTTATGATTTATTCCCCCTTCCTTGGTCTGTTGGTACAATGCTAAACAATATAATGAACAAAGTAAACCAAGTAAATGACTAAATTTACACCTTTTTGTTCTATCTGGTGAGGCAAATATAACCCACTGAATTCACACCTTAATAATTGATTTGAAGAAATATTAATCACTTTTCTTTAGTAGCTTTTCCCTTGGCTCCTTTTCCTGCAGACAAAGTAGGTAGTTTACTTTATCCAAAGTTGTGTTAAGTACAAATCAAACAATGATGAGCTTTCTGTAGGCAGATTACTCCCTCCTGGTTTTATATCACCGTTTTTCTCAATTAGTTTATATGCTAACATATTATAAACAGAAAGACTTGTTAGTAAATACAAAAAGAGGCATACATTTTCTATAATAAGAAGATTGAATAAAATAAAATATTTCTTGAAACTATCTGAAATTTATACTTTATTAAGCACAAAGAGTCACCTTCAGAAATTCTGTTCATATCATAATTTTGGAGCATTTTTTTTTTTGGTTCTAGAAATAAATGGAAATGACCAAGGAATGTTAGTGCTAAAAGAATCCTTTGAGATCCCCTGTTTTGGGCCTTTCCTTAAGATAACTTAGCACCAGAACAAGAAAATAATGTAAGCACATTTATTCAGTTAGAGTCAGAACAGTGATGTAAATGCACAGCAAGATTTTTTGACCTCCAGTATGTTAATGTGACTTTACAAGTTAGATGTGACTTGACAAATTTAATGTGCTAAAAATAAAAATAATATACAAGCAGCTTGGAAATTAACACATAAAAACATAACCTAATGAGGTGAAGAGTCACTTGTCCAGGAAGGATTTCCTGTAAGCTGGCCTCCCAGAGGAGGAGCTGGCAACATATAAGGCTCCAAGAAAATTGGCTGAAGCTGGGTGTCCCAGGCAGTTAATCCTAATTGAATACTAATGTGAAGAATTGGGCCCAAAGCCCATTATATCATAGGAGCTGCAAGAGTTAAGCTTTGATCCTGCCCTCTGATCATTCTGGGAACCAAGCTGTTGGTTCCCTGATTGTTTAGCTTAGTGAAGCCCAAGGCCTGGATCCCCTCCCCATATTCCCCATATCTGAAGGCAGTGTGGATTCCTTTTCACAGAGTGTAGGGGCAATAGAGACCTGCACAGCTGTTCCTCAAATAAGCACTGCTTCCGAAAGCCCATTGTGTGTGGTTTGGTTGTACGACATTCACCTGTGGAATTTTCCCATCAACATTTCAAGCATTACTAAGCATGCCTTTCCATTGTTTAAGAGCTTTTTCTGTTCTTATATATAAGTGGTTGGATCTCTTGTTGTTTTAGTTCTATGTAAGTGGTTGGATCTCTTGATGTCTTAATGCAGTAATTATGGTGATGCGAAATTTTTTCACCGTAAAGCCAGATATCTTTCACTTGACTTTCACCCTTATCTTTCCCCTACATGCTTAGACTACATGTGCATAGACTCTACTAAAGGACACCCATGCTCTCTGGGTTCCAGTTGGTTTTGGCAAATAAGGAGACCCAGTAATGAATGGAAGGGAAAGAGGAAGATGGAGCCAGGGATTTTATTCTCCTGGCTTACTCTTTATGAAACCACTTCAGGCTGCTGGGGTCCCTTGACTTCATGCCATTGCGCTACGTGATTCTTTCTGGCTAAATTCTCACTCCCCTAATCCCTTCAGCTTTAGGAGGGATGATATTCTCACTGCTCCTGCTGCTGCTAGGCTTTTGCACCATTCTCTCTAGTTCCCATAAATCTTCTCATTGTCTTTATAATTATTCTCTTTCCAAACAAAGGTCACCTCAAAATATCCTTCAGTGTGCCACTTTCTTTTTGGGACTCTGATAGATGCAAATAAATTAGGTGCAACATTCTGATTAAAAATTACAGCTAGATCTTTTTTGAAGGAAGGCTAAGAGATTTTTATTTTTTAAAAAGTCTTTCAAAATGATACTTTTAGACTACCCAAATAACAAATCTCTATTTTTTTAAACAAATCTCTATTTAATATATCTACTCTTATATTTATCTCTATACCTATAACAATGATTTTCTGGAAATTCAGAACTCCTACTTTTAGGAACTTTTTAAAGATTAAATGAATCAGATATTCACATAATGAAGTCTGTGGAAAGGACAACTATATATTAATTTTGGTTGTGACCGAAAGGTATGTAGTCATGGCTTATTGATTATAAATATTGACTTTGGTATTTTCTTTATTAACACTTTTTTTATGGTTTCTCAAAAATAAATATGTATTTGGAAGATCTTTAGTTTTCATAATCCACAGCAACTTGCACAGTGTCAAGCACAAAACAGATGAGTAATAACTGGTTGCTGATTAATTTGTTTGCATAATTAATTGCTTATGCAGTTATCTGCATTATACTCTGTTGTTTCTTATGCAGGCAGGCCATCCATAGCTACATTATCTCTGGAAAATGTGAACTTTGTTGCGTTTTCTCATTAGACAGATTAAAGGAACACCAAGAGGGGAATTATGTAGCAAATATTACTTGTAGGAAAGGTCTTTAAGTTTGCTTGATTAGGTTATCAGTCACCTAAGTCAAATCGCAGTGGTCTCTTGATGGTCTGATTCCAATGCTAATTCAGAGCCAGCAGGGGAGGAGGAGCCGAAGGGTTTAAGAATAGAGCTTGGGTGGCTGTTAATAGCAGACCACTCTTCAATAGATTTGGATCACAGAGTTGAACAGCAGGAAAATAAGGATACTTCTGGCGCAAAGCCAAATCTGCAATTCTTTGATGCTATCACATGTTTTTGCTTTGGACAGAAACTTCTTTTTACCCCATATTTTTACATAGACTCAGAAGTGAGAAAGAACATGGATCCAAGAGAAAATAAAAACTCAGTAGCACTGAAGCCTAAAAGAAGTGAACTGGGAGATAAAGTTAGCAGATAAGGCATAATAGGCAGAGTAAGTTTCGTTAAAAAAAGAGTCTTTGATACTGTTGTCTCAAATGGACTGAAGGAATGCAGGTGAGGTAGGTGGATGGCGTGGACTGGTTGTGGCAGTGGAGATGGAAAGAAGTGGATGCGGGTGGGGGGATTTAGAGGTGGGATTGTCAAGACCTGTGATAAACAAGATGCACAGAATGAGAAGTAGGAAAGAGTGAGGAACCAAAGCGATTCTTGAGTTTCTGATTTAGACAGCTGGGTGCATGGTGGTGCAGTCCCTAAGAAAAGAAACACTGAGGGAAGGGCAGTTTGAGTTGAACAAATGGATATGTTTTGGCCTATTGGGTTGGCAATACTTGTGAGCCTTCCAAGTTCTGTAAGACATCGATCTGTGGATCTGGAGCTCCAGACTGGAACCTGGGATGGAGATAGAGATCTGAGAGTTATGAGATTACAACTGGTGATTGAATTCCAGGGAATAGATAGTGTCTCACCAGAAGAATGTGTGTTTGGAGAAATGATCTATGAAGAACCCTACGGAGCATCATAAATGTGTGATGAGCAGAGCAAAGTGATCCTGTGTCTTAGCCCATGTTCCCTAAGAAGCAAGCTGGAAGCAAAGCTACATACTAACACCTTATGGGGGTGGTGAAGGATATCATAGCAGGATAGAGGAAACAGAAAAATAGAAGTGAGGTAGGAAGGGCAGGAAAGTAAATACATGGGGGTACATCACCCAGATGGCTTCACAGGAATCACAGCCTGGTGTTCAGTTACAGAGACATATGCAGGGAAACTCTACCTTATGGAATGAATCACCTTGACAAAAGGGTGAATGCACAATTTGTCTTCTAGCCCCTTCCCTTTTCTTGCCTCTCATTGATCAACATTTGTCTCTTAACCATTCTAAGGCTTAGTTCTTCTAGGTAGCTCTTGGAGAAGCTAGAGCCTCTATGGGTCCAGGCTGGTGTAGCCAGGGTGCTGGGGCTTCTAATTCCCTCCCCATCATGAATCTGAGAAAGGTCTTGCCACAGCTCAGTTAGTAAGCTCTGGAAGACGCTGAAACAGGGGTGGTGCTGGGAGATGGAGCAATGGCATCAGCAGCTGGAATTTTGTGAGTGGTGCAATGATGTAAGCCTCAGCGGATTCTCTTCAGCAAGGAATTAGAGTAAGCAGTTGATGGTCTGAAAGGATCCAGGATAATGCATAATCTGGGTTAGGTTTATCCTGCAAAGAAGCCTGAGAAGGATTGGTGAGAGAAGTGGAAGAAAACAAATAATGTCAAAGGTTGAAATAAAAGGGCATGTTTCAAGAATGGATCATCAGTGTGAAATATTTCTTTCAAATCCAGTAAAATAAAAACCATAATGGCTATGAATGGATTCCTGTGATTCTAGTAAGGTACGTTAGTTTTCCTGTGGGGAACCGTGCCTTGCCTACTCATGGTTTATTCACTTTGGGCTGAGTTAATTCTGCCCAATAATTCCCATGTTCAGTACATGGTCCAAGTGCAAAAAATTATGAGTGACTCCCCCAAGCACAGGGGTGGCCTCATCTAACCAGGCCAACTCCATACCAGGGTTTGTGCTGGAACAACAGGTAAAGAACTGAAGACTGAATATTTTTAAATTTTGTGAGGAAAACCTTTTTCTTCTTAAGCCAGGCTGAGTTGTTCTTCTGTCATTTGTACCCCCAAAGACATCTAATTACAACAGAAGCAAAAAACATCCCTTAGATATAATGGCAAAGGTTATTGGAACCCTCAGCAAGGATGGTGTCAGTGGAATGTTGCTGGCAGAAGTTGGGGACATTCTCACTGCATCTTCATTTTCTTTCTTCAACTCTTAAAACACAGTTTTATCGACTTGTAAAAGGAGGGATTAAAATGAACTAAATGTTTAGAGTGTTCCTGGGAGAAGGCAGAAAACAGTGTTGGCATCTCAGAGCCACCCTGCTCTGGACCTCACCTAAGGAACGGGTGTGCTACTTTGGATAGGGGTTGGGGGAAGATTCCAAGTGCTGCCAGTGCCCAGACAGACCCCATCTATTTTAAACAATTGCAAAGTCCTCCTGATAATAAATAAACTTGATCTTACTTTTCTATTTCTCCCAAGTATTTAATCCTGTACAAGTGGGCTTTTATTTAATATAGATTCATTTGAGACTCCTCACCTACCTGAGCAAGGATCAGCCCACAAGAATTACTCAGTCTGGAGTTTTACAGTGTCTTTCTGATGGCTGAAAAAAACTGCATTTTGGTTCCAAGTTTGGTCCTGCTGGTGACTATGGAAACAGATATGTTTATTATCAATTCCATGAGATTCTTTGCTTCATCATAACTCTTTACTTGAATTTGCAATAAATCTGTCATCACAGTCTCAATGTTCTCACATTTCTCTTATCAACTCTTCTTTCCTACTCAAGTTATTTTCTAGAATTCAGGTGCTCACTGCTTCTGCCTCGCAATAGAGTAACAATGCCCTAATTGGTCTTGGTGCCTCTAGTCACTGTTTGCTCCAATCCATCATCAAGCAATAATCCCCAAACTAATTAAATGTCCCCGCATCACTTAAAGCAGGCAGTGAAAAATCACATTCCCAAATACTCCTAGAGAATTTAATTTATGTTTTCTAAGGACACACAGTCTGTCTTTATTACTATTAGTTGTATATGCTTCAGTGATTTTCTTTCTCATTTGTCTTGATTGTGCATTCTTTGAGGTTGAGATGGTTTCTAGTAGATCTCATTTCATGAGTAAGGCAAATAAAGATACATTTTCTATAACTAATTACATACCAATGTACAGCATGTAGATATTGAGTCCTAGATTTCTGTTTATCACTACTTAAGGGCCAAATTATGATGTGTGGACATTAAGCTCTCAGGTAGCCCACAGGCTCTTGTTAGATGCCTGCCATTGCCATGCTATTCTCATTATTTCATTGCATAGGTGAGGATAGAAATAAAGGTCAGATCTGAGGCCATATTTTTAAATATATAAAAAATACAACTGGCATGAGCACCATTGAGAATATTCTAGAAAAACAATAGTCATTTTATATTGGCTGAAATATTTTCTTTATGAGAAAAATATAAATTTTTATTGCAAGACATTCTAACAAGAAGTCCTTTGTTTTGTTTTTTGCAGGATCTTAATTGAGCATTTCAAACTGTTTTAAAAATTCAGAGACCATCTATAAGATGTTTATTTTTTAATAAACCTCCATATGAGTATAATTTTTATTTCCCATGAGTGCCTAAAAAAAATCTTCTTTGAAAAGATAAAAGGATGCATTTGGAAGATTATTTCTCTCCTAGGAAAAGTGGCTTTTTTTTTTAACAGAACAATGCTGATACATTTTCATTTTCTTCAACTTATAATTTAATTTTTATTCATATTTGCATGATAAAAAGATGCCACATTGTTCTTAAGTACCTTATATTGTTTGATTGCTAAAGAGAGACACCCAAGGAATCACACAGGAATAAAAATGTTCACATCTCATACTGAAGCAATTTGCATTGCTTTCTAATCTTCATCTCATTAAATCTTATTGACTGATCATTGTCTTCCACGTAGAGGGTCTCTGTCTTAGTCAGTTCAAGCTGCTATAACAAAATACCACATACTGCATGAAATATAAACAACAGAAATGTATATCCTGCTGTTTTAGAGGCTTGGAAGTCCCCAGATCAAGGCAGCAGCACATTTGGTGTCTGGTGGGGGCCTAATTTTGGTTTATAGATAGCACTTTTTGTGTTCTCACATGGTGATATGGTTTGGACATGTGTCCCTTCCAAATCTCATGTTAAAATGTGATTCTCAATGTTGGAGGTGGAGGTCTGGTGGGACATGATTGGATTGTGGGGTTGGATCCCTCATGAATGGTTTCGAAGCATCCCTTTAGTAATAAGTAAGTTCTCACTCAGTTCACATGGGTTCTGGTTGTGAAAAGTCTAGGACTTCCCTTCTCCCTTGCTCCCCTTCTTGCCATGTGACATGCCTGCCTTCACCTCACCTTCTGCCATGACTGTAAGCTTCCTGAGGATCTCTTCAAAAGCTAAGCAGATACTGGAGCCATGCTCGTACAGTCTGCAGAACTGTGAGCCAGATAAACCTCTTTTTCATTATAAATTATCCAGTCTCGGGTCACAGCAACACAAGAATGGCCTAACACACATGGCAAAAGGGGCAAGAAAGCTTTCTAGGGTCTCAACATTTTAGAAAGGCACTAAACCCATAGGGAGTCCATCCCCCTGACCTAATCAGCCCCCGAGGCCCCACTTCCAAATTCCATCCTCTTGCTAATTAGGTTTCAATGTATCAGTTTTGAGAGGTCATAAACTTTCAGATCATAGCAGTTTAAGAGGACTATTATCTGGAAATTTTTATGGCATATCGACAATGTCATTCAATACTTTATATATCATCTCAATAATTTTTGGCCTTTAATAATAAAATAATCACTCAACTTTTAAGAGAATTTGACATTTAGACCAATTAACAAACTACACAAAGGCTCTCCCCACACTATCTTGTGGCTTGTCTGACATAGGTGCGCTTAACCATTTGTTCTCACAATAAAGATAACAGTTTTTTGAATTCTAATAACAGTTTCTCATTCCCACTGTCCTTTATTAGAAAGCAAAGTTCATGTAGTCTCCTTTTCAGTCAGACAATTAGCAAATCTATTTCTGAGGAGGTTTTAAAGAGGAATAAGATGATTTGGGGTAAACTGGGAATAGTCTAATATATACCAGCTGGCTGGTTGCTGGTCAGAATTGTCCTGGAATATGATGTGGATGCCAAAGCTTTAGAACTACACTTTTTAGTGAAAATAAGCACTGTATCTTTACTCCTGCAAACAATGCTTTGAGGTAAATATATAAACTTATTGTTCTTTTACAGAGGAGGAATTTGAGCCATAGACAAGTTATGAACTTGCTCATGGTCCCTCTACCAGTAAGGGTTAGAGCAAAGTCAAAACTCAGGTCTGATCCTGAAGCCATGCTCTGAACTATGCACTGATAATGAGACCCTGAAAAAAACAGAACCAGGAAAAGGGGGAATGTGATTTTCTTCTTTTTGGCACATTGAACCAAATTCTCTATTGTCATTATGAATTTGTGTTCAGGAGAATAGCCCCACCTTGGTTTATTCAGAATTACTGTGAGAGTATTCTCTGTGTTGGGTACTATATTAGTCAGCTCAGGCTACCTTAACAAAGTACTATAAACTGGGTTGCTTAAGTAACAGCAATTTATTTTCCCAAAGTCCTAGGAGCTAGAAGTCTGAGATTAGGGTGCCAGCATGGGCAGGTTCTGATGAGATCCCTCTTCCTGGCTTGCAGAAGGCCACCTTCTGTGTTCTTAAGTAGCAGAGAGAGAGAGAGAGAGAGAGAGAACCGGAGCAAGCTCTGTGGTTCCTCTTCTTATTAGGGTACTAATCTAATCACAAGGGCCCCACTATCATGATCTCATCTAAAGCTAATTCTTTCCCAAAGGCCCCACCTCCAAATATCATCACATTATGATGGGTTCAATGTAGGAATTTTGGGGGAGCAGAAGGGACACAATTCAGTCCATAGTAGGTACTCATCAAAGTATTAGGGTGGAAAAGTGGAAAAAGACCCAGCTCTTCACTTCAAGGACATAAAAATGTAAGGGGATGCATAAACAATTCATTACAACCTGATAGTTCAAAAATAAAGGAATATACAAGTGTCCTGAAAGCAAAAAGGAGGATGCAATTAATTTTGTTTGGATCTTGGGAGCAGGATGACATCAAAGCAGGTTCTACAGAGGAAGAGACTTTGCACTGAGTCTGGAAGTAAATGTGGTTGGCTCATGATGAAAAAGTCATCAGCTCTGCTATTCTACAGCAGGAGGATGGAGTTTGTTACCTGTATGATCTTACTTCAAAGTTCTCCTACGAAAACAAGAAACCTTGTGATGTTATGGGTTAGGACTACAGTTAATCTAATCACCCTAGAGAGAAACTCAAAATTGACAAGCATATTTTGTGGACTCGAGGATTCTAATCGCAGCTTTAATTCCTCACCCTTAATAATATAATTCAAGAAATTACAGATTTTTACAGAAAGACTTAAAAATGAAGGATGGTGACTAAAACACAGCAGAAATAAAACAAACTTGGAGAAAATGGAGATACTAGAGAAAAAAAAAAAGGCTAGGGAACTCTTATCATTAACATCTTAAGAGAAATAAGAGAATATTTTGCAACATCAGCAAAAGAATAAGGTGGTTAAAATAATGCAAAAAAACCTACAACTGAGTTTATAAAAATCAAAAATATTATAGCAGAAATAATAAATGAGTTAACAAAAATGTTTTTCTCATAAAGACTGGAAGGGAAAGAAAATAAAAATAGAAAGAAAAGATAAAAGAGTTAAAAGAATTGTTAAGAAAATCCACCATCTAAATAATAGGAGTTCTAGTAAAGGCAAGGAGAAAATAATTCAAGAAACTCTAAGATGGATCATAAGTTGTCACACTCAAAAGCTTCGGTGGCTTAAATAAATCCACTATAAAGCACATCAGTGTGAAATTTCAGAGCAGTTGTGACAAGAAGATCATACAAGCTTCTAAAGAAAAAAATCCACTGGTCAAGTGGATTTTTGGAAGACCAAAAATTAGAATGACTTTATCTCTTAATGGTGGCACAGTAGCTACAGGACAATGATAGTGTACCTAAAGTTGAACTTTATAAAGAAAATATTTTTTATTTAAAATATAGATCAAATTATCAATCAAATAAAGGTATAATAAAGACATTTTCAGGCAAACAAGATTTTCAGAAATTTATCACACACACAGACACACACACACACACACACACACACACACACACATTTACATGAAACACAAGAGACTTTTTTCCATGAAACAAGAGAATGAGCTCCTCTAGCTCTTTCAATTTTGATGATAGGGTTTCTATTTTAGATCTTTCTTTGCTTCTCATGTGGGCATTTATTGTTGTAAATTTTCCTCTAGACATTGCTTTAAGTGTGTCTCAGAGATTCTGGTACATTGTGTCTTTGTTCTTGTTGATTTCGAAGAAGATCTTTATTTCTTCCTTCATTTCATTGTTTATATCAAGTCAACATTCAAGAGCCAGTTGTTCAGTTTCAATAAAGTTGTGCAGTTCCGAGTTGGTTTCTTAATCCTGAGCACTAATTTGATTGCACTGTGGTCTAAGAGACTGTTATGATTTCCGTTCTTTTGCATTTGCTGAGGAGTGATTTACTTCCAATTATGTGGTCAATTTTAGAGTAGGTGTGATCTGGTGCTGAGAAGAATGTATATTCTGTTGATTTGGGGTGGAGAGTTCTGTAAATGTCTATTAGGTTTGCTTGGTCCAGATCTGAGTTCAAGTCCTGGATATCCTTGTTAATTTTCTGCCTCATTGATCTGTCTAATATTGACAGTGAAGTGTTAAAGCCTCCCAGTATTATTGTATGGGAGTCTAAGTCTCTTTGAAGGTTGTTAAGAACTTGTTTTATGTATCTGGGTGCTCCTGTATTGGGTGTGTATATATTTAGGATAGTTAGCTCTTCTTGTTGCATTGATCCTTTTACCATTATGTAATGCCATTCTTTGTCTCTTTTGATCTTTGTTGGTTTAAAGTCCATTTTATCAGAGACTAGGATTGCAACTCTTGCTTTTTTTGCTATTTGCTTGATAAATCTTCATCCATCTCTTTATTTTGAGCCTATGTGTGTCTGCATGTGAGATGGGTTTCCTGAATACAGCACACTGATGGGTTTTGACTTTTTACCCAATTTGCCAGTCTGTGTCTTCTGATTGGGGCATTTAGCCTGTTTACATTTAAGGTTAATATTGTTATGTGTGAATTTGATCCTGCCATTTTGATGCTAGCTGGATGTTTTGCCTGTTAATTGATGCATTTTTTTCATTGTGTCAATGGTCTTTACCATTTGGTATGTTTTTGGAGTGTCTGGTACTGGTTGTTCCTTTCCTTGTTTAGTATTTCTTTCAGGAGCTCTTGTAAGGCAGGCCAGGTGGGATGAAATCTCTCAGCAATTGCTTGTCCATAAAGGATTTTATTTTTCCTTTGCTTATGAAGTTTAGTTTGGCTGGATATGAAATTCTAGGTTGAAAGTTATTTTCTTTAAGGATGTTGAATATTGGCCCCCACTCTCTTCTGGCTTGTAGGGTTTCTGCTGAGAGATCCACTGTGAGTCTCATGGGCTTCCCTTTGTGGGTAAAATGACCTGTCTCTCTGGCTGCCCTTAGCATTTTTTCCTTCATTTCAACCCTGGTGAATCTGACAATTATGTGCCTTGGTGTTGCTCTTCTTGAGGAATATCTTTGCGGTGTTCTCTGTATTTCCTGGACTTGAATAATGGCCTGGCTTACTGGATTGGGGAAATTATCCTGGAAAATATCCTGAAGAGTGTTTTCCAGCTTTGATTCATTCTCTCTGTCACATTCAGGTACAACTATCAAACATAGATTAGTTATTTTCACATAATCTCATATTTCTTGGAGGCTTTGTTCATTTCTTTTCACTCTTTTTTCTCTATTCTTGCCTTCTCATTTTATTTCATTGAGTTGATCTTCAATCTCTGATATCCTTTCTTTTGCTTGGTCGGTTTGGCTATTGAAACTTGAGTATGCTTCACAAAGTTCTCGTGCTGTGTTTTTCAGCTCCATCAAGTCATTTATGTTCTTCTCTAAGCTGTTTGTTCTCGTTAGCATCTCATCTAACCTTTTTTCTAGGTTCTTAGTTTCTTTGCACTGGGTTAGCACATGTTCTTTTAGCTATGAGAAGTTTGTTATTACCCACCTTCTGAAGCCTGTTTCTGTCAATTCATCAGATTCATTCTCCATCCATCTTTGATCCCTAGCTGGTGAGGAGTTGTGATCCTTTGGAGGAGGAAAGGTATTCTGGTTTTTGGTTTTTTCATCCTTTTTGTTCTGGTTTCTTCTTATCTTATTGGCTTTATCTACCTGTGATCTTTGTAGTTGGTGGCTTTTGGGTTTGATCTCTGAGTGCACTTCCTTTTTTGTTGATGATGAAGTTATTTCTTTCTGTTTTTTTCATTTTCCTTCTAAAAGTCAGGCCCCTCTGCTGCAGGACTGCTGGAGGTCCACTCTAGACTGTGCTTTGGGATCACCCATGGGGGCTGCAGAAAAGTAAGAGTTTCTGCTAGTTTCTTCTTCTTTTATCTTTTTCTGAGAAGGGTACCTGCCAGATGTCAGCCTGAGCTTTCCTTTACGAGTGTCTCTTTGGATATACAAGGGTCAGGGAGCTGCTTGAGGAGACAGCCTGTCCCTTACAGGAGCTCAAGTGCTGAGCTGGGAGATCCGTTGTTCTGTTTAGAGCTTCTGGGCAATTACATTTAAGTCTGCTGCAGCAGAACTCATAAATGCCTTTTTTCTCAGGTGCTCTGTCCTGAAAAGGTGGGACTTTATTTATAAGTTCCTGACATGTTACTGCCTTTTTTCAGAGATGCCCTGTCCAGCAAGGTGGTAGTCTAGCCACAGTCTGCCAGCAGAGGCATTACTGAGCTGCTGTGGGCTCTGCCCAGCTGCTGTGTGAACTTGTTAGAACTGCCTTGGTAATGGTGGTCTGCCTCAGTAATGGTGGACTGCCTCAGTAATGTTAGACTCTGTAAAGGCAGATTGCCTTAGTAATGGCAGACTGCCTCGGTAATTGTGGACTGCCTCCGTCATGGCAGACTGCCTCGGTAATGGCAGACTGCCTCAGTAATGCTAATGCCCTTCCCCCCACTGAGCTGGACTGTCCTGGGTCCAGGTGCCCTAGCTGCAACACTCTAATTCCAGAGCATTTCAGATTGCTGGTCTTCGTCAGGGGTGGGATCTGCTGAGCCAGATCACCTGGCTCCCTGTTTCAGCCCCCTTTTTTTTCAGCTGAATGGGCGACTCTGTCTCCCAGGCATTCCAGAGCCTGTTGAAATGGCCATGGGGATTTGTGTGAGTTTTTGTGTGCAACAACAGCTGAAACAGCCATGCTGGAAACTTGTGGCGCTTTTCATCCTGGGATTCTCCTGGTCTATGAGAAGTAAAAACTCATTTGGAAATGTGGTCTTCACTCACCCTCTGTGATCTTGCTGGGAACTGCTATCCACAGCTGTTCCAATGTGGCCATCTTGGATCACAAATCTCTGTTTTCTTCTTTTAAAGAGAAACCTGTAATGGTGTTCTGATGTTACCTCTGGCTATTCAGGACTGATAAACTTATGAACAAGGAAACACAATGGAAGTGATTACTAAATTAGCATGTCACCAAATAAACATGTCACCAAATAATTGAAGATTTAGAAAACATCTATTGTGAGAAATGAATCATTTTTCAACAAAAGGGTATTCTTTATGTTTTCTAAGCTAAAACATTGGAAAGGTCACTTTTCAGTAGATGAGGTTGTGTTAGTTTATTCCATTTATAGCTCTCATTGTTTTTGGCTATGTTGTTCAGGATAGAAACAGTATTTAAACATTTTGACTATTGTATTTTTTTAAATGTCTGCCTCTATATGGAATTCTACATTGCAAAGCAAATATCTGAGTATATCTGAAATTTGCCATCATTTATCAACTGCCCAAAATAGTTTTTTAAATTTTTCATAGGTATGCAATAAAACTTCTTAAGATGTTAGGATCCATTTTAGAAACTGAAATAATGCAGTATTAGTAATATTCACTTTAATAGACTGTTTTGTCTGTACATTTAATTATATTCATTTGGATCCACTTTACATATGCCTTATTTAAAAAGCAAATCATATCCCATCATGTGCCCATAGCCAATCTCAAGAACAGGAGAACAGGACTTAAACAAATATGTAAGCAATCTTTTTTTTTTTTTTTTTTTTTTTTTTTTTTTTTTACCATTTTCTGTGTTCAAAGTTCATCCTGTAATTGTATTAATTTCCCCTATGAGTAAAAAGCCGAAAGAAAAAAAAAGAATAAAACTTTGTGGTTTACATATTGCATTATCAATCTCTTAGTATTCAGAAAGGCTGGGTCCTTTTGTTGTTCATCATTCTATCTCTGGTACCTAAAATAGTCTCATGCATGCAGTGAGCTCTGAGTAAACACTTGTTGCATTCTGGAAAATATATCATGGAGATGGTATTGCAGAAAAAGCTTGTGCTACAAAATGGGAGCTCTAAAATCTATTCTGGTTTTTGCTCTTTTCTGAATGACCTTGGAAAAGTGCATGTCCCTCAGAGCCTAAAGTTTCTCATTTACAGGATGGCGATGAAACTAGCTGTCCTGTCCTTCAACAGGCATTTAGTGGAGCAAATGGGGAGAGCTCAGTAAACAGCCAAATAACCAAAAGAACAAAAGAAAACAGAATGGCTGAGGAGAGTGCAGATCTCTCACTTTATCTCAGCAGTCCGTGAGCCTTTGTGTTTAACCTCAGCTTTTAATTATTTGCATTAATGAAGGGCAGCCAAGGCATAGATAATCCCAAGCACTTATGTTTGGCTTTGGAATTAAACTGAATGTGCTCTGTATAACATTTTGAGAGTATATTCTCACACAGTCATGAAATCATGCTATATAAAGATCCAGTTCTCTGACACTGGCTTTGGGGTAAACTTGTAACAATCTCTTAATCTCCCCAGGCACTAAGTATCCTTATTACATCTGCAGCACTCTGTCAGGAGGGCGTCATAAACACAACACATAAGCCCTTGGCAAAATTTAATTTCGTGGTGAGGACTCAGTACAAGACTCTTTAGGAAACTGGAACTATCATTTTGTTTACTTGTTTGCTTTATCAGGCAAAAATTAGTTGAGGTTGTCACCAGGGAACTGAGGCAGTAGGTGTTCATAGTTCTAATTTATCACTGCCTGGCATATTATATGTAAATGAGGTCTGCTCATTCGTATATTATGATGGTTCACTTTTGAATAAATAAATATATCACTCCATGAAGATATTGAGTCATATTTTGAGTCTTTAAAACAAATACAGTATTCATAGCTTCCCTTCTACTCAGTGATTTATCAGTGATGAAACATGGGTTTCTGAAATAGTGCTAAAATAATTTATTTGCTTTCTAGCCTATGCATTTGTTGATTTGGTTTGTAATTTTATCCTCCCTCTGCAGCAATTGGTTGGTAAACTATTTCATGTAACTTGAGAAAGTGAAGTATTACTCCTTTCTCTCCCTTAAGCCTCCAGGCTACTGTAATTCCAACCTGTCCTACTTGGCTATGGACATATTTTTAAGTGTCAAAGTGTTCTGCATATTTACACTGGAGTATATATCTGGAATACAGAAGTTATTCAAGGCCCTTAAAATACAGCAGTGATGAGGAGAAAGCAGTAACAAAAAGTGAGAAAGAAGCTCGGTCCACTGGAGAGGCATGGTCCATAATCCCCTTATCCATATGGAAATTCATTATTTTTCGCCCTCCATGTGTCCATTTTAGTCAGAAATCATTTGTCTGTCTATGGAATCACTTTGTCACTGGGCTCGACTATGCCAAGGTCATGAAGTTAAATTAGTACCACCATCAAAAGGCAACTCAAGGGACATTTGTTTCATTTTGCTTCCTCTTCCCTACTGAGCTGGTCTCCAAGAGTGATTTACTTGAGTCTATCTCTCCCATCCTCATGAGTGGCGGTGACCTGCTTTGTGATGTCCCGCCTTCCTGCTGCCTCCTGCTCTAGCAATGGAAGGGTGGAGTGAGACAGAGCGGGGTTTAGATCCTCACTCTGGCGCTGGCCAGTTCTATGTCAGGGTAATTATATATACCTCATAATTTACTGTAAATATTAAATTGGATGATCCATGAGAAGTACCTTAAAGCCTTACATGCATTAAACTTTTTATTTTTAAAGGGATTAATGTGACTGACTATGCCATTAATGTAACATAGCACCTTTGCTTTTGCTATCATTGTAACAACAAGGGCTTTATAGGACAGAGGTGCTCCAGCATGGTCTGTTGCACTGGATGGAGACTGCTTCTTGACTGTTGTGTAATCTATTTCATAGATGCTGCTTTCTGGTTGAAGAGTGAGAACAGGTTCAATCATGCAGTTGGTTTCATCCTCTCTGGCTTGCTGATATGGTGCGGCTGTGTCCCCACCCACATCTCATCTTGAATTCCCATGTGTTGTGGGAGGGACCTAGTGGGAGGTAATTGAATCATGGGGGCAGGTCGTTCCCATGCTCTTTTCCTGATAGTGAATAAGTCTCACAAGATCTGATGGTTCTATAAGGGGGAGTTTCTTTGCACAAGCTCTCTCTTTGCCTGCTGCCGTCTGTGGCAAGACATGACTTGCTCCTCCTTGCCTTCCACCATGATTGTGAGGCTTCCCTAGCCATGTGCAACTGTAAGTCCATTAAACCTCTTTCTTATGTATATTGCCCCATCTCAGGTATATCTTTATCAATAGCACGAAAATGGACTGATACACTTGCTGAATGGCTCAGGGGGATGTCTTCGGCTTATCTTACCTAGAGCCACTCCTGAGGCAGCAACGTGGTTGGGGAGGCAACATAACTTCCCTGATTGAGCACAGAAGCAACATTCATGAGACCTGGGCTTCATGCCATCAAGTTCTAGCACTAATGATGAGTGACCTTGGCAAACCACTTTCATTTTTTTCTTTCTATTAGAGAAAAATTATTGATCTTTTGATCATACCTTACAAAGATGTCGTGAAGATGAATGTAGAATATCTGGAGGAGCTTCAGAGGGAGACATCACAGAGTACATAATTAGTTTTATAATCTAAAATTAAGAATATGTATAGTGAGGAGGTATCCACGGGTGAATTATGCATTTAAAAACTAGACTTGCTTTTTTTTTTCTTCCTAATAGTAGTGAACGGCCCAATTACACCTGGTGTTATACTAATAGAGATTATGTAATTATCACTTTATGTTAAAAGTCTATATAACAAAAAAAATGAAAAAGCATTACAGAGAGGTGTCAGGCACTTCATATATAAAGGAAGATTATGTTGTGTATATTATGTTTATTGTTTTATGAGTTTTAAATATTTATCATTTTGTTATTTTTTCTCATACTAAATAATTTCTCATTCTAACTTGTGTATATGTAAATTATTTATTCTTTACCTTGAAGAAAGTCTCCCAAATTCTTTTAACCTCAGGTTACAAAGTAGCTGGTTCTGTCCTGGGTTATTGTTCTAAAGGAAGTCCTAACACTGTATTTATGTGCCTTTCTCAAAAAGATAATTTTTACATTATGGTATCAAATAGAACTTTAATGCTACCAATTTCCTACAGGGAATCCTTATCTAAAAATTGTTCCAGCCCTCTTACCAAAGGAAAGGAGGCTTATTCATCAAACCCACTTCAAGTGAGGTGCTAGAGTTGGTTGAATGTCATCACTGCCCATCATTTTTGTCCTCTGATGCACATGCCCAATTATAGCCTAAATTCCCTCTATCTCCCCAAAAGAGGATCCTGCGGTATATATAAAAAAATTAACTCATATCAAAGGTCAAGTACTGGTTGTTAGTGAGTAGAAAACACAGAACAGCACATCTGTTTTCATGTCTTGAAATTACTACTCATTGTTTACATTAGCAGAACCAAAAATGAGGACTTACCCATAGAGGTGAGCTCCACACTTTATGCAGTAGCTCAGATTAGGAGTCATTCTTATCCTTCTCTTATCCTCACATTCTATACCCAATCCGTCCTCAATTCAAGACAACGCTACCTTCCAAACATATTGTGAAGCAGACCAGACCATTGCCACCATCTCTGTCTAAGCCATCCTTATCACTCACCTGGGCTGTTGCATTAGCCTCTAGTTTCCATGCCCAACACCCACTGGTGCTTTCCTTACCACATCCAGAGTGATCTTTCTAGAAAGTAAATCAGATCAAGCCATCCTACCTAAAAATATTTGGAACTTTCCTTTAAGTTTAGCATGAACCTCAAACTCCATGCCTGGCCTTACAGCCTTACATGATCTGCCCTGCCTTCGCGCCCCACCTCTCCAACTTGCCTCTTTTACAATCATCTGCCCACACTTACTTTGAAGGCATTCCTCCAGAAATCTCAGCTATTCCTGCCTCAGGGTTTTACCGCTGCAGTTCCTTCTACCCCTACATCTCCTCTGTCTTCCCATTCACACAATACAGATCTGGGCTCTATCATTCTCTTCTCTATTAAAAGATGCCCTTGAACACCCTACCTAAATCCAGACCCCACCACACACACACACACACACACACACAGAGAGAGAGAGAGAGAGAGAGAGAGAGAGAGAGAGAGAGAGAGGTCAGACTGGCATTCTCTGCCTCCTTGATGTGATTCATTGTTTTTTACAACACTTGTATCTATCACAAATTGCATTTCTTTTTCTTGATGCCCTCCCCACAAAACTATAAACTCCAATAAGGCATGGAATTTGCTTTGCATCCCCAGTGCCTAGAACTGGGCCTAACATCAGTTCTGTACTCGGTAAATATTTGTTGAGTACGTGAAAGAATATCCTTAAAGACTTCAAAAACTTTTGGTATTGTCTATGACAATACTGATACAAATGAAAACCACAATGGAATTTTTAATAGAGAGTAAATTATTTTTTGAATTTAGAATTTAGATATTAACTATGAAAGGAAAATTCAAGACCAGTGCTGAAGCCTTCTAACTTTCTGCCCAGAGTTATTTCCATTACACCATGCATGCTGTTCTTCCTAAATGATATGTTAGATAAGACATGTTTATTCAAGATTCCACACAGTGCGATCTTCTATGATAAAATGACTGGAATAAAAACTACTAAGTTAACACCAGACCACACTGACTATTGACATGCCTATACAAGTTGCTTAAAAATAAACCTGTGAAAGGTGAGGGAAGGAGAGATACTGGTTTATACTTACTGTCTATCTATGTATCAATCAATCGATATTCCTTAATTTTAAAATAATGTTTTAAATTTTAATCAGTTCGTAGTAAATTCATACATTTAATAGAATAGTTATTATAACTAATTGTCAAGTTTTCCTTTAATCAGCCTGCAAATTTAGGATGGTGCTCCTTGATAACCGCCATAACAATGACAAAAGTAAATCAATGATACTTACTTCTTTGACCTCAATCAATGCAACTAATTCTGTATCTAATCCTAAACTACCACTCAGATTTTCCTTCAAGATGGCACTGGTCATCTACTGTCAAGAGTACTGTAAGCTGATAGTCTCACACAGAGTTGCCTCATCTTTTGAGGCAAAGCCTCACTCACTCCCGGGAGTCCCCAGGCCATGACTGAGCATGACTGGGATGTTAACACTAGCCACTTCTGCCTAACACAGAACTCCTCTAGTGGTCAGTTCTTGCTTTACAGCTCCTTGTTCCGTTGACCCAAACTTTATGAGATTTGCATTTCAATCCGAAGACTTTTCCTCCTCAATTCTGCTTTCTTCCTTTTTACCTTCACAGGCATTAAGCCCTAATAAACCTCCTGCATTCCTAACTTTGCCTCAGCTTCCAGGAGGACCAAAATGACACATCTTCAGGGCACATGGACTCAGGATCTCTTGAGATTGTGCCTTGGGCCACAGTCACTCATATTTGACTCAGAGCAAATCTCTTAAAAATATGACACATCTTCTAAATTCTTTTATTCTTTTATTTGGGGAAAAGGTATTTAATCAAATGACTTTGTACATAATGTGTAACCATGTTAGCGTGTATAATCATGATTACACAAGAAAAAGCAGTACAAAAGATACTCATTGCAAAGTAATGTCAAAGACCTAAGTGGCTTCATAATGTATCCTTCTTCTTCTCTTTGGCTTATTTGAATGACTGTGCTTTTGTATCCTTCATCAGAGGAAATAGCATGGTGAGGTCTGTGTTGTGATGGATGGGATTGTCAGAAACCCACTGAGTATTTAGACACTGCATGAGTTCATTACGTTTACAAATAGCTACACTACAGGGAAGTGTGATTGCCTCCTTTTCTGTGTGTTCTTGTGCATGTTAAGGAAATCAGCTACTGACTGGAGAGTCACTTGATTTAAAAAATGATACATTTTTATTTTATTTTCTTACCACCAGTTTTGTATTTCTTGATTATAATAGAAGCAACTCCCAATGTTTTTGTCCACAAAAGTTTTAGTCTAAGGATGAAATATATGTTTTTCAGTTAGTCTTAGATAATCCAGATTAGCAAAGACAACACAATTAGAATCAAATCTATACTATAAACTAAACAACAACAACAACAACAACAACAACAACAAATTGATGAGAAGAGACGTAGAGAATGAAGACTTCTTTAAAAAAAAAAAAAAACTCCATTTCTTGCTTAAGGATTAAAGAAATCAGCCCTTCTCTCTTAAGATGTCCATTTATTATGATGTGTGGGTGGCTTCAGGGGCTCAATGTCTTTAAATCAGAGAACAGGACATCCATGGTCATCCCCAGGTATTTTCCTCTACTTGAAATGTAAAGAACATCTAATCATAGACATTTCCTTTGAAAAATTGCTTCTACTCAGTCTCCAGTCTCCGTGTCTTGAAGAGGGTAGGTGTTTTATCCATGAGATATACATACTCAATACTTTAGACTTCTGACACAACCAAGAAAGCAGTTACCATGCTGTTAATTCCTTTGGTATTCTCTATCCAGAGAGGGAGGGATGTAATTAAGGGTCTCTGGATTTACAAATACTGTAATGAAAATGTGTGCTGTGTTGGTTGGCTGGGAGTAGTCTCTTCCTAATAGGCCCCAGTTTTCTTTTGTAAATGACCCTTTTCACCATTGCATATGGTCCCTTTGGGAGGGCAATTCAGGTGCTCACTAGAGAAGGTAAAAGAGATCAGGTTCTTTCCTTCCTGAGTAAGCAGGTGACCAAAGGAATTCTCTTCTGAGACTTCAAAACAGGTAAGTAAAGCCTTGACGGAGGCAATGGTGGCAGATTTCTTTTAAATCCCAGTGGTATAGGGGTCCAAAACAAGTTAAGGGATAGACATGGATTACTGTTTCCTATTTTTTGTACATATTCAAAAGTACAAACACACACACACACACACACACACACACACACACACACAACTCAGTGAGGTGTCTGTTCCAGTCCTCAAAAATTGAACATTTACCATGACTTGTGTGAAGAAACAGTAGCATGACAGATTTTTATGTACAAAAGAAGCTATATTGAGTGGCTTCCCATAAATTCCTGTTGTTTTATTTAAGACTCTCAGTACTTTTGAAATGGTTTAGCATGCTGTCTTCATTTTCACATATTTGAAACTCTTAAGTCTGTGTGGGAGACAGGTCTCCCAGGATGAGACCAGATGAGAACAGGCCACCTCTTATCCTACTTCCCTTGATGAATTGAGATTTTTTTTTTTTGAGAGCCTGCTTGACAACGTTTTACTTTGAAAAAACCTGTTTATGTTCAAGAACATTCTGTTATATCCTTCAGGTGTTCTTGACAAACAATAGTTTCAGATTTAGATGCTTAAAAATAAAAATTTAGTGCCAAGATAGTATTGAGAATAGAGATAAGTAAGCACAATAAACATACCTTCTTCATGACATCGGAAGTTGCTTAAAGTGTGTTAGAATTCTTTTGAAAGAATGAAAATATGATATTTTTCTGGGGAATTTAATACAAGGAAACTGTGTACTTTATAACTGTACTTATTCTTTCCTGGATTTTTATTTTTAAAATGAGGAAATAAAAATTAATGATAAATGCCCATTGTTTTCCAAGTAGTATAAAACTAAACTAAATGTAAATACTACAAAAGAAATTATTAGATTTGGGTGTGTGTATATCTGTGTGTGTGTGTGTGTGTGTGTGTGTGTGTGTGTGTGTGTGTGTGTCTGTCACACAGAAGTCAGCCTTCAGGCATAGTTTGATTCTTGGGACTAAACTATTACTGGAGTTCTGTTTCTGCCTCTTTAAATTTTCTTGTTTTATTTTTCCTTCTTCCAAGATATTTTCTTTAGGATAGCTTCCCACAGAATAGAAAACAATGGCTTCAGCAGTCCCAGATGTGACTGCCATACCCATATATTATCTAGAGGAAGTTAACTTGCATTTGTCTCACAACTCGAAGAGGAAGATGTAGGTTTGACTGGTCTGGATTAGCTCAGTTTGACTGGCCTGGATTAGCTCACATGCCCACCACAAACCATCCATTGTAGCCATATTGCTGAGATGCACTGATTAGCCTGTCTAGGTCATGTGTTCCATCTCTGGAGCAATAATGGTCTCACCTTCTCTATAACCACATGAATCCTGAAAAGAAGCTATTGGGAAGGGGGAAACACAGAAAACTATGCAGCTCAGGCAACCAGCAAGTGTCCAGTCACCTCCATTGTATTACCATTGTAAATTAGGAACAAGAACTACAGCTAGATGTGTGGTTCAAGGTTTACCCATGTGAACCTTGTGCATCAGCTTTGGTGTGTGAAGTAACAGAAAAATGTTATATAACTTGGCCAGGGAAAACTATTTACTGTGGCTTGTTCCTGAATGTCACAGAATGTTGGCCTCATGAGTGCCCTAGAAGTATTAGACCAAGAAACACTAATCCTCACTAATAGGACTCATGAGACTCTGATGTGGAACTCAAAAGCCAGTTGATCCAATAAAATAAAAAATCCTGGGTTTCAAAGTGACTAGATACTTGCCAGCTCTAAGAAAAGCCAGATTATTATCAGAAGGATGTTTACTATACTTGGAACCAGAAGAGGCATGGTTTGTTTTATAATTCAAATATTTGTGACATCAGGCCATTAGAGTCAAATGCCCTCACCTTGTCTACAAGATGTGAGTGGATGAGTCTTGGTTAGGCACAGGCTTAGACAGACACTGATCATGTCTGTCTCACTGTCTCCCTACGCTTTATGGCTGCTAAGATTCCTACGCTTTATGGCCGCTAATACCTTTTCTTGAATGACTTTTATTTTCTAGATGAACTTAAACTGTAAATTAAGTCTTTTTATCTAGAATTTACTCTATGTCTTTAAAATATATCCATAGTAGTTATCAATTTAAAGTTTAATTCTATACAGTCAATCTTATCGAAAAAATCTGATTTTTTTCCTCCTATATACCATGCAAACATCATACTTTACAGAGTTTTTATAGAGTTAAATAATTTAATATATGCAAATGTAAGTAATATTTGTGGCATATCTATTATACCCAACTGGTTTACTCATTATAACATATGCCCTATGTTATTTTATTTATACATTGCAATAGCCTTGTGATTTTATAGAAAAAAAGGCACTAATATTCAAAAAGATCTATCAGCTTTCTCAAAGTCAAACAGTTAGTAAATGGTGAGGTGGATTCAACTCCATATTTGCCTGATTCCAGCATCAGTGATCTATACATGTAACCACTATTGGGGAATATTAAGATCAAGTTTGTGTTTCTCACAATTTTTCATTAAACTGTTAAAAAGCAAACTTCTTCATGTCTCAAGACAATTCTTAATTCATTATTTCTAATTTAATTGAAAAGCATTTATTTATTTCATTTTTTCTATGCATAGAGTAAATAAGTCCCTATAAAGCAGAATGTACAGTAATGACAAAGAAACCATCCTAATAACAGAAAAGAGAGAAGTAGTTAAAGAAAACCAAGGGTACAATCGTTATGGCTTGCTAAATGTAAAAAAGGAAGGAACCAAAGAGATGAAAGAGCCAAAGTAAATAGCAGAATATCTACCTAGGGTCTTGTCTCTCTTAAGTAATATTAAGTAGTGTCATCAGGGCTAGTTATAGTCATGCATCTCTTAATGACAGGGATATGTACTAAGAAATGTGTTGTTAGGCAATTTCATCATTGTGTGATCACTGAGTGTACTTAAACAAACCCAGATGGTAGAGCCTACTATATCCTTACGCTATATGGTATAGTCTATTTCTCCTAGGCTACATACCTGTACAGTGTGTTACTCTACTGAATACTTTAGGCAATTGTAACACAATAGTAAGTATTCGTGCATCTAAACGTATTCAAACAGGAAAGGTACAGTAAAAATTCGGTATTATAATTTGATGGGACTGCCATTGTGTATGCCATCCATTGTGGACGTCATTGTATTTGAATGTGTTGCTCTCGTGTTTAAAGCTTAGAAATCACCTGTGAGTTAACTCTGGAACTATACAAAATAATGTCTGGGTTCTAGTGGAAGGATTAAATCAGTCTTTTGTTTGTTGCTGTGTTGGCAGGGAGGGGGCTTATTTATTAAAAGCCCTCCATGTGATTCTATTGTGCAGTTGTGCAACCAGGACTAAGTACTGGGCTACAGAATAATGTCCCCCTACTTAGCAAGCACACACAGATGCCTGTGATCTGAACACCCACCTATTGCTCTGGCCATATCCAGACATCTGGAAGAACTCAAAATTCCCCAAATAAGCCAGACTTTTCTGTGGCCTGGGCCTTGGCTCATGCTGTCTCTAGACTTGGGATTCCTGCTTGCTGCCTGTCTGCCAGGTGAACTTAAGCTAAAGACAGCTCAGCATCCTTGTTTATTTCATCAGAAGCCGATGTACCTGTTACCTTCTTTACAGGCTCAATGATCTTTTTGCCAACAACCACCATCCTGTTCTTACTTGAGCATGTGTTGAACTCCCTCTACTAATGAAGCTCTTTGTGCTTAGCACTGCCCTAATTTGCATTAATTAAATGAATGACTTCAAGTATACTGCTTTCGGGTAGGGACAAGAGAATAGTATCACTGTTGTTAGAAACACTATTTGTAGTAGATGGCAAAGAAGTGAATAATTAACTACTTAATTTCAATTAAAAGTGTCTGGTGCCTGGCTATACATTTGCTTAACATGGGGAGGGGTATTTTGATGGGACATGCTCAGGTGGTACCAGGTGGGCAATCAGGCAGGGATGCCCAGAAAAATCTCTGTAAATGAGGAAAGAGCTCAGTTGTAGAAGATATTCCAATGAGAGACTATTTGAAGGGAAGAGGCAATACGATTGTGAGAATTCCTTAAAATTGTTACTTTAGAGAGAAGAATAGATGGTCTTGCTCTGCTGCATCAATCACAAAACCTCCAGATAAGGATAATTAAAGTGGGGGACAGATCTGGCATCCACACTTCCCTCCACACTCTTCTCCC